>NW_027505507.1:0-214667 GCF_021521415.1 Bidens hawaiensis | reverse complement strand
TCTGCTACCAGTGAGTAGATCCACGTTTCTTCAACTACCACCAACCCTTTTTAACTTTCCTGTCGAATTCCCACCTTTAATTACATATATAGTTGAAAATTAGGTAATAGTGAGATATGCATTTTTCTCTTTTTCTCTTCATCATTTAAGATCTAATATTATTCATGGTGATGAAAAATGTCAACATACTTATTCTACTTATATCACTTTCTACTTATTATAATGGTTTTACGGTTTTACCACCAACAAAAAAGTTAAATTGAATAAAAGAAACATGTTTTATACTTGAAAAAATTTTCAAAATAGACCTATTTTGGATTCCCAAAATAGACATATATTGGGAAAAATGTTCCAAAAATGTCCCTCAAATTTTAGAATTCAAAAAATGTCCCCCCTCTAACTCATCTCCGACGATGCGTTAGACTTCCTAACACGTCGGCAAAGATGCGTTAGACTTCTTAACGCAACGTCAACGACGTGTTAGCCTCTTGTTTGTTTTTTTAATATCATATTAATATAACTAATTCTACTTATTTTTGTGTTTTTATAACTTTTAATATATAAAATTTTATATCATTTCGAATATACCAATAAAAATGCTTATTTTTATCTATATGTTGGCATAATTTTATTTAAAACCGTGCAGGTCAAAATTTATTGAATATTTCGATATTAATTTGACATGACTCGAGTTTAAGTAAATTTATGTTGATCCACAGATAAAAATAAGCATGTTTTATCGGTATATTCGAAATAATATAAAATTTTATATATTAAAATTTATAAAAAACAAATATAAGTATAAATAGTTAAATTAGTATAATATTAAAAATAACAAACAAGAGGCTAACACCATCGTTGACGTTGCGTTAAGAAGTCTAACACATCTTTGCCGATGTATTAGGAAGTCTAACTCATCTTCGACGATGCGTTAGGAAGTCTAACGCATCTTTCAAGATGTGTTTTACAAACACATCGTCAAAGATGTGTTGACTTTCTAACGCATCTCAAAGATGCATTAGAGAGTGACATTTTGGAATTCTAAAATTTGGGGAACATTTTTGAAAATTCTTCCCAAAATAGGTCTATATTGGGAATTTTCCTTTATACTTATCCAATAACCCGGGCATTTTAATGTCATAATGACAACTACTTTTCTTTGCATTCTAAAACAAAACAATATTTGTTTAAGATAAAGAGCAATGCACAACTCGTTTAACTTATGACTCTGATATAAGAATCCATATGTCTTTTTCAATTTGAATATGTTACTTTCTAGTAATTTTATAAATATATGTAAAACTCGTGAATAAATGTATTTATCAACCGATACATCATGATTCCTCATAATTCAACACACTCAAATGTGTAAAATAAACAAATAGTTACTAATATTTATAACAAAATAGGTGAATATTAATATAAATAAAAGAAATACATTTTTAAATAATAAAATATTCTAAAAATTACTAATTATTAATTAAAAAAATGATATATTTCGTTAATATTATTGAAATACGAATTTTGTTTTATTTTTTGAGTCAAAATCGGTCCAAGTTCACCGATAAGATGTGGTTCTGGCTGAGTTTGACCACATTTGACCGATTCTTAGTAACTAGGCGGATTTACAGAAACTCGCCTCGCCGACATACCTTGTAGCGAGTACTCGGAGAGTACTCGGCCTTGTAATCCTACTTTTACAACATTGCTTAAAGTGTGACTATCATATAGGCCAAATGTATACATCGTTAATCAACCATCTAACTTGAAATTGGACTAGAAACCGATGGACAAAAAAAATATTGTCATGTCTTTTTGAATATTAATTTTTTATAAGTATCATCAAAGATTCAAGCAATTTCATAGAAAAAATATGATCAACTTAAAAAGAACCGAAACATGCAAAATCGTTAGTTATATTTGTACAAAAGTAGATATATAGAAATAAGAGTTTTTATTTTATATAATTATTTTCTTTTAGAAGTTACACTTTCCTGATCCATATATTTATTAGATATCGTGGGTTTCATGATTCATATATATATTTCACTTAGTGTACATTTGTGCGTAATTAATTGTGTGTATTTTTTTAGGACACATCAATATATATTTTAGTTTGGTTTATACATCATAAATATAGTTAGAAAAACTAAAATTATGATCAATAAAAGCAATGACTTAAGAATTGTGAAGGGTGTCACACAGATGTACATGTACGTCTCAAAGTTAATCATTTTGGCAATATTTTATGGATTTAGCGGTCCTTGAAGATTGCCACTTGCTATGAGCGTTAGACCTAATTTTCGGTATTCTCTTGGAAGTGTCCACCAGATTTGACCTATAGTGGATAAGATGCTTGTTGCCCTTGTAAAGTCGGTCCAACCATTTTCTATTCTCACATTTACGTACTCACCACAAAAAAAAAAAATATCAGCAAAAATATTCGTAACCCAATCTAAAAGAAAGGAACATTTAACAACCGTAATTGAATGTTGGTGATTCGTCGAAAATAATTGCATATGGTGAAGGCTCTGAGATTTAGAAGACTTGATTATTATAGTGTAGAAGTAAAATTCATCATTTTATTGTCTTTACAAGACAAATGTATCTGGTAAAATCTTATTTATATACATTGAGAAATAAACGTTGCACCTACTAAGATCCTACAATTAAAAAAAACTTTGATTAAGGTGGTTTATTTCGGTACGGTTACTTTGTGTGCTCGGTTCACTAGTTATAAGCCAGGTAAGATTCCTTAGTTTATTTAGGCCTATAGATGGAAATTGATATGAATAAATTGCAATGTTGGGAGAAGGTTACGATTTTTTTTTTCCTCAACTGTCTACATGGAGATCTAATTTGTTATCCAGCCGGAGGTAAGCACATGACAATAAAATATGTTTCGGGTACCTTGCGCATTTATTTTTTGTTTGTGTTCCTTATGCCTAATAGGGTACGCTGAAAACTCAAAGTCTCGGTCAAAATGGCTTGGCTTGGTATTCGCATAAAAAAATGGGGGTTAGAAATCGGTAGCTTAAAGTGTTTAGTCTAGTTCTTTTGGTGAATTGGAGGTGGTGATTTGTAAGTAGATCGAATGATCTTTGGGTCAAAATTGTTAAAAGCTATTTATGGGAATCAAGCTGTCGTTTTTGACAGGGAAGAAATTGAGTCAGGTGACGGGGGTTGACATCATATTGTTAAATCTAGTCATGACCTTCATGAAAAAAATATTATTCTGTAAAACACGTTAAAAATGTGAAATGGGATGGAGACTAGGTTCTTGATGGACACCTTGTTAGGGATTCCACATTTTGCGATTGTTAAGATTGGATCTTCTTGATAAGGATGGTTCAATTGCCTCCAAGCGGGGAGTAGATGCGGCTCTAGGTATGGAGGAGACAAGAAGCGGAGCATTAGATTCCCTATTGTATGAATTGTCGGGTGTGGTGTTCATTGATAGAAATGACTCATGGATTTGAGACTTTGATGTGGATGATTCTTTTCATGCTAGATCTATTCAAAAGCATATTCACCTAATGCATGTCCCCAACGAGTTTTATCTAACTTGTTGGAACTCTTACGTTTCATTATAGCCAATACACCATGGTTTTGTGTCTTACTGTTCTAGAACGAAAGAGATTACAGATCATCTGTCTGGCGCTTGTGAGATCGCTTTGCATTGCTTTAGTTAAATGACTTGATTTACCTTTGATACAAAATATCTCTATCTTAGAGATATTGAACTGATTCGAATATTCAATTCGTTAAATGTTTATGGAAAGAAGAGGAATTGTGTTAAAAAAAGTAAGGTGTTAAAATAATAACTTTTATTAAATAGCCTTTGTAAAAAAGATTAAGGTGGTTTATTTCTTTTGCATTCACAGTAATTTTATTAAAGAAATATATATACCAATCAACTTTAGAAAATACATTTAAGACTAGGTTTTTAGTGGTTTTCAGTCGGATTGGGTTTGCTATCCAAAAGGGGGTTGCGGCGCAGCTTGTTACCCGCTTACCTGCTACTTCATTGTAAATCGTTTGGATGTTTCTATGAAATATAAAAAGACTAGGCCAAATATGTTTTGAACAGGGGCACCCGGCACCTTCTTCGTCTTCTCTCTATATCTTGTGTCAAACAAAATACTCCACTATTTGTGTCAAAGAATAAGAAGATAACATGAATCAGTTCATGGATGTTTCCACTGGTCTCCAACTAGCTAATAATAATATTAATAACAGTCAGCAGCAATACTCCTATGGTTATCTATCTCTCTTATCACAAGATTATTTCTTTAATCTAATCAATCAACAAGGAGATGAAATCGACCGTTATCTTCACGCACAAGTAACAACACCTTTTTAATTTTTTTTTACAAAAATGATAGTTCAAAATAATATTGTTTTATGCAGAAAGAAGAGGTTAGGCGCAAGTTAGCAGATAAAACGCAACGACACTATCATGCGCTGATCGGAGCCGCGAACGAATCGGCTTTACGGATAATAAGAGAAATAGAAGCTGCGGCGGAGCGAGCGGCTCGGCGCCAAGCCGAGCTGGAATCTCGGGCGTCGCAGCTGAGAGCGGAAGCTGAGGCGTGGCGTGCGAAGGCGGCGGCGCAGGAGGCGGTTGCGGCGGCGTTGCAAGCGGAGCTGCGGCAGGCGGTGGGAAGGTCGGAGGGTGAGGTGGAGGATGCTGAGTCGACGTGTGTTGACCCGGAGCGAGTAGTGGTGAGTCGACCCGGTTGCAAGGCGTGTGGGAAACGGGTTGCCTCGGTGGTGGTGTTGCCGTGTCGGCATTTGTGTGTGTGTAGTGAGTGTGACGACGTCGTACAGACTTGCCCGTTGTGTCTTTCGTTCAGAAGGTCGAGTATTGAGGTTTACTTGTCGTGATTGGGCCCGGAAGAGATAATAATTCATTTGCCTTTTTCTTTTTTATCTTTTTACCAAGTTTAAAAAAATATATATAAATGTTGTTACCGTTGACAGTTTGACACTCCCAAAACTCCAAAAGGCCGGGGTTGAACTCAATATGTATAATAATAATTAAAAAGTCATAAATCAGTCAGGGTCGGGCACAAGCTCAAAATTTTGACTTACAGGGGATAAATTTACACTACAGATGGGTTGGAGTCACCTCCGGGCTCTGGCCTCAACTAAGTTGTGCCCCTGGTTGTGGGCCAGGGTCTTTTATTAACCAATCAAACGGTTTTTCACATTTTTCATAAAAAGGATAAATAATAAACTTGTTGTTTGTTAAACCATTACACAAATATTTGATTGTTTAGCTAGTGAATGTCCCTCCACTACACATTGCATGACATCCTAATGGTGGCAAGTCAGTGACATTCTAATGGTGGCAAGTCGGCGCTACATCACCACCACTCTCTCATGTTTCTCTTCTCTTCTACATTTCATTCTCTCTACTTTGTTTTACCTTCCCCTTACAAACTTGTTCGAAACCTGTCTAGATTTCTATATTGCTCTTGCTCTCTCCCTTCTACCCGTGCTCTAGATTTAAACACACAATTTTTTCACTATTGTGGGCGCTCTAAGTTAGGACCAGCTCGTTTCAATTCGTAAATAAGCTTAAGCTTTAGGCTTTTAATTCTTTTTGGGCCGTTAATTAAAAATAAGTATTATACAAATCTATATCTATTTATTTATTTCACTTTGAAACAACTTTATAGTTGCACCTCACTTTTCCCTCATGTTTTTTGGATCCAGTCGGGTTATGCAACCGTGGTTGTGGGCTAGCATTCTTCTAGGCCCATTTACGGTTTACATTCATATGCAACTCACTGTATTTAATTTAGCAAAAAACTATTTAAAATTTTAATAAATTTTAATTAATCAGGTTTTGATGAGAAGAGAATAAGTTAACCAAATTGGATTTATTTTTTACCTTTTGAAATTAATATAAGTTTTAATATTATAGAAATTATATAACATATGTTTTAAATAAAGGGATATTGGTTTTTAATACTCTTAACTTTCACCCGTGGTTGATAACACTTACAACTTTTAATTTGTTACCACCACTATCGACTTTTACCCTATTTGTTTCTGGCACTCTTGAACTTAACGAACCCTAACTCTGTTAGTTTTCTTGATGATGTGAAATTTTTTTAATAATAAATAAGTAGGTTGTGGGTCGCACATCATCTTCTTTCTTCAACATAAAACCTCAACAACCTCCATTTCCGGTGAACTTGGTTTTTCCACAACCTCGTTTTTCTGGAAACGAATATGGTGAAGAGGTGTAGAAAGACAATGGAGATCATGGAGATTATGCACCGGTTGAGAGACGATAAAGAGGTGCTCGCCGGAAACATGCAACTCGTTTTTCCGATGAGCAGCCAATTCCGGAAGGTGGTAGAGTATGACCCTAGTGGTGGTGGAGGGTGGAAGTTGTGGTTGTTGTGGTGGTGGACGGTGAAATGATGGATACGGTGCTCGTCGGAAACCCGCAACTCGTTTTTTTTGGCGAGCAAAGGATTTCAACGACGCTGATGATGGAGGTTGGTGGAGATTGCGGTCGCTTTGGGCGGTGGAGTGGTGGTGGTGAACGGTGGAATGGTGACAGATTTTTGAGATCTAGGGTTTGAATTGTTGAAGGTGGGTGAAGATGTAATATGTTGAAGATAGAAGATGGCGTGGGCCCCACTATAACACCTTTGGCAAAACCAACATTGTCCCACTCTTAGGCAAATCCCACATCGGCCGTGACAAGAGAGATCCTTGGTTCATAAGTAAATGTTCTGCCTCTTCAATCACCAACGCGTTTTGGGCTTAGTTGACTGTGGAGCACATGAAAACTCCACGGTTAAGTGTGCTTGGGTGGAAGTAGTACTGGGATGGGTGACCTCCTGGGAAGTGTCCATCTGGGCAACCAAAAACAAATCCGTGAGCTCTGCGTGGGCAGAGCGGACAATATTGGTGGTGCGGGGGGCCGGATGTTACAGGTGGTATCAAATCCACTCTTGTGCCATTCGGGATGATGGGACACGCCTCATCGAGGACGATGAGTCCAAAGGGGGGTTGTCTGAAACACCCTTGGCAAACACAACATCGTCCCACTCTTAGGCAAATCCCACATCGGCCCGTGAACAAGAGAGATCCTTGGTTCATAAGTAAATGTTCTGCCTCTTCAATCACCAACGCGTTTTGGGCTTAGTTGGCTGTGGAGCACATGAAAACTCCACGGTTAAGCGTGCTTGGGTGGAAGTAGTACTAGGATGTGTGACCTCCTGGGAAGTGTCCATCTGGGCAACCAAAAACAAATCCGTGAGCTCTTCGTGGGCAGAGCGGACAATATTGGTGGTGCGAGGGGCCGGATGTTACACCCACAACCTACTTTTTATTAATAAAAAAATTCTAAGTCTGCAAGAAAGCTAACGGAGTTAGGGTTCTTTAAGTTCGAGAGTGCCAGAAACAAATAGGGTAAAAGTTGAGAGTGGTGGGTAACAAATTGAAAGTTGAGAGTGTTATTAGTCAGCGGGTGAAAGTTAGAAACATTAAAAAAAAATCCAATATCCCTTAATTAAATTAATAAGTTTAAACATTTAATAAAGCGTGAAATAATAAACTCACTTTTATAATAATTTTAAGAATTATTAAAATTTAAAAGTATTAACCATGACCTATCGGTCTAGTGATATGACATTCCACTCACAAATATAGGATTGTGAGTTTAAATCCTTGCAAGTACAACATAAAAGTAGATTTTGTTGTTAAAAAATATTAAAAACTCTTTTAAGTATTATAGTTTTAAAGATAAATAATTATTTGTTATTAACCTTAAATGCAAGATTATTTTTTTATATATTTTAATCACTTTGTAATGATAAGTTCCTTGTCTATTTTATTGGCTTATTGTTTCTGTATTTGAGACTTGACTGATAAATGATTGATGTTGTTTACCTTACTAATTGCTTAGTTGATTACTTCATTTGCTACTAATACTGATTAATTTGTTAGTTCTTGATTCGAAGACAAAATAAAGGAGGATGATTTATAATGAGTTAATTCGAAAGAGCTTCCAAAACGTTTATTCGTTTGTGGCCTCTAAAGTAATTAAGTCGTCCTGCACTCCCGCATCAAGTGAAAGTTAAAATGTAAGTTTGCAACTTGATTACAAGAACAGATAATGTCTAATAGTAGTTAGTTTTCTTCTATGTTTTATTACAATTACTTGTACATTTACAAACTACCTAAGTTTTATATGAAACTTTTTAATCAACAGACCCAATTGTAAGATATCTTAAACTTATTTACTATCTGATGATGATTGTATTTTTAGATTAACTTAAAATTAAAAGTTTAAAATAAAAAGTAATTGTAAAGGAAAAAAAACTAAGTAATAACAAACTTTGATAACTTTTATTAAATCAACTTCCAAAAATCAACTTCCAAAAAAAGTAATAACAAACTTTGATAACATTTATTAAATCAACTTCCAAAAAAATAGTAAAACTAAATAGTAACCAAAACCTTATATAATTCAAGTAACTTATCTCTTAAAAACAAATGGGTTTTATTGTTAGAAAAATGAGAAGAATCCTTCATAATTTTGTATCTTACATAAACGGATAAACTAGAAAAGATGCATTATTTTTTTCTGAAAATGGCACGATGACAAAAATAGAAATGCCATTTATTGTGCAGATTTTGATTTTTTTTTTTTGGCAAATTCCTAAATTGTCCACTTATAAGTTGTAAAATTTGTGTATCTGGAGGATGAATTTGATCATTAATGCAAACCTGTAATATATATTTCAGTCTTGGTTTCTTGAACAATTGTCTGGATTAATCTTTGAATCGTGAATCACTTTCAGATAAACCTATTTGCGGGTTACATGCAATGATTTATCGGATAAGACAGAGATTTTCTGTAGTTGGAATTGGATTTCGATGATCCTATGAATGTGATGAAGAACCAGAGAAGAAGTAACCGTCTTCTATGTTCTTTGAATATTTGATTGAGGGAGATTGATACCAGTGAATGAAAAGATCGATATATATAAATAAATTCTCACATCTCACATGAGCCCAAAATAACCAAATACAAGCCCACTTAATATTATACTTAAGCCCAGGTATACAAAGCCCAAATAACATTATTGCTAAACAAGTCCGCACTCCCGCGTCACCTAACTCGTTTAATCTCTAACGTTATTTCCTCCATCGACAAGTTAATCCAATAACACTAAAATATCCAACAATCCTCCCCTATTTTAGTGATATCCATGATTAGCTTAACCATCATCATAGAAACGCAAACGTATGCATAAATGAAAATGTCTTACGGATTGAATTTTCATCTTAGTAAATTACACGATCAAAATATTCGAATATCGGGGTGTCCTATGGATTGAACCCTTGCTATCCATTTGAATACTTCAAGGCAAAATACACATACGTTTATAAATCCAAATTCCACTCGACACAATATTTTACTAGCATGTGTCATAATCCTTCAAAGAATATATCAAAGCTCAAGTCCAAAGCTTCTTGAAGCGGCTAAACTTCATATTCTTATAGGTAGTTCATTATTCTCGCACCCGCACTGCAATTTATCAATGAACTATTAAGAAGCTATACTTCAATCTACTTTATCTCGCGGTCCGAACACAAACCTTGGGATGTTTATGATATTGTGTTCCAATATCTATATGACAAGCTTTCCACGTTGAATTCAGCATCTAACGTTGTATTATATAGGAATTGGGTATCTTGACATATGATATTAACGTATGGACTTTAAACCCATCCCCATGACTGATATGTTCACGAGATCTCTTCCTAACTCTTTAGTTAGATTATCAGCCAAATTATACTCATACATTACAAACCAACTGATATCACACATTGCATTGTATAATATATAACCGTCTAAACTTTCCATTATACATTTGACATAGTCATCACTATCCCACCTGATAGATTTTGGTAATATCGGTTTGACCACAATGGAATTTTGTAATAACAGTTTCTTAGCCATTCAACCACTTTTATCAATTGTTACAAATGCTAGAAACTCAAATTCCATTGTTAAGTGATGCAAATTTATTCCTTAATTACCTAAGAAATGAAACATCCTCCAAAAGAGAATACGCATCCATAGTTAAGCAGTTTGTTTTCTACTTGCAAGTGTTGAGCACTAAGATTACTAGTATATCTGTTCAAATTACCCATAACAGAAACTATGTAAGTCTTTGTGCAAATCATAGCATACATCAAATATCCAATTAACTTTGAATACTCTAACTGTGAAAAAGAATCACCTTGATTAGGCACAAACTTGATATTAGGATCTATATATAGGAGTGCTAACCGAAGAACAATCAAACTGATTGAATTCTTCAATACTTTCTCAATATAAAGAAAACGAATCATCTATACCATTGTTACTCCCTTTTTATTATTATACATAGAATACCATCAACCTCCCCCAGATCCTTTATAGCAAAACTAGAATAAAATAACATCTTTGTCTAATCAATCACTCAAACCCGAGTAAGATAACAAGGAATCAATCATTTCCTTCAGGAATCTATTTTTCTTTTCACTCCAAAATAATTCACATGACCTAACATGGCATGTCAAAATATATACATATAGTCTACCCTGCTTTGAAATGATTATGGCATACAAAACAGATTCAATAACAAATAGAACATTAATATTTTGTTTAAATATTCCAATACATAAATATCCGAATCCAACAAAGGTTCCAAGTCGAGATAAAATATATTTATCTGACTCAATAACCTACTTAAAACCAGAAACTATTTAAAACAACCCAGATAGGAGGTTCTTTTTAATCCCTAAACCATACAACACATAATCCAAAACAAATGTTTTCCATAAGTAAATACAAGTCTTCAACCGGTTCAAATTCTTCAAACCATTTCAGATCCTTGCATATATGACTCGTATCACCCGAGTTTACCCGCCAAGCAAGCATGTCATCTTGTACATATTAGGAATGAGAAATAAACCAAAATAATTCTTCCCGAATTATTATAAAAACCATTAGACTTTTCTAGCCCAATAACAAACCCGAAGATCGAGTTTCATAGGAACACGAACCAATTTAAGCTATTCCGGCTTCTTATTGAGCGTAGCGAAATCAAGGTTTATGAGAAAGTCAGCGAAGTTTCTATGATGTTCTACCTTTGCGCAGTCTCGCTCCACAGTGACAGCGGAAGGCTCCGCACCTGAGCGCGAAATGGGGCCACCCTAGCCCATTGAGTGCTCTACCTCGGGCCATCGACATCATACGCTCTACTGAAATAGATTTCGCGGAAAACCAGCTATATCCGATCTTTATTTCACATTCCAAAGGGTTTTCCAACTTGTATACTTCTATTGGTTAATTATCATCCGAGCTGTGGCCCATTAACCCAATGTGTGTACTACCGGGGCACATGTTTTAACAATATTTTTATTTCATTCAAACTATAAAGTAAACATTGTTTCTTTGAATCAAATCCAGATTTGTGTGTTTTGAAAAATAATTAACATGTCTTGAATGACTCATTAAATCAACTACAAAACTCATGGTTTTGTAAAAATTGAAGTAGAATTGATAAGCGTACCTCTTGGCGCATACGAGTCCTTTTGACCCACTTGGATTCGCCAAGTTAAATAATAAGCTTGACATATCATGAAGCGATTCTCCAATCGCCATTAATTTCGATTGAGTAAACACAAGAATTCGAATCAAAACCAACCGCTAAATACTGAGAATAGTATATTGGTTTTCAAGGCAAAACATAATCAATTGTTTTTCTCTACTGACAACAAATGTAAGATCCACATTTAATTTAAAAGGTTATTCCTATAATAGTAAAAAATAAATATATGTAGCATGTTGGCATCGGTTCAATCATGTGTAAATATTGTTCAAACCACTAATTCATTGATAACTAGTGTTACCAAAATAGACAGTGACTGCATATATATTTAATAATATTGATGATGTACCATATGGCACCATTCAAGAAATTCAGTTTCTTAAGGGTACCATATAGTTCTTGTATTTGTGTTTATGTCCTAGAGAATCACTAAACCAAACCATCATGCACACCAGTTTCTTCTTCTTCTTCTTCTTCTTCTTTATTATTATTATTATTATTATTATTATTAAAAAATCAAACTGGGTTATATAAACTATCCTTATCCATTTGTATATGATATTCAAAATATCAACATTTAGGCCAATAGAACCGTATGCAAATTAAACCCATGGATATATAAATTCTCATGACAAGAAACACAAATTCACATGAATAAAATGTATAGTTAAATACTTAATGTGAATTTTGTTTATGCTTTGTTTCTTCGAGAGAAAGACCAGATTCTAAGATCTTTAAAAGTAATTGAATTTCAAAATTCCATTGGTCATTCCATATGATTTGTGGGTAAGACCAAACCACATAATATCCGATATAGTCTAAAGTTCACAAAATCTTATTCAACATTTAATATTTAAATGTTTGAATTAAAACTAGAATTATTTATTAGTTTCTTGATTGCAAATTCATTTTCTAGAACCATATTATCAATTCAATCATAATTCGATTTGCCCCTATAACAGAACTTCCGTACGAGACTAAGTCAAGAACCAGAAATCGATTTGTTAAATCAAAATCGCAAGTTGAAATCGAAACTACCAACCAATATTGCGAATAAGGGTTACCAAAAATTGAAATCAATAACCAAATTAACCCTATAGGTTTATCTTTGTTGTAAAATTTGCGTACCTGGAGGATGAATTCGATCATTAATGCAAACCTGTAATATTGATTTCAGTCTTGGTTTCTTGAACAATTGCCTGGATTAATCTCTGAATCGTGAATCACTTTCAGATAAACCTATTTGAGGGTTACACGCAATGATTTATCGGATAAGACAAAGATTTTCTGTAGTTGGAATTGGATTTCGATGATCCTATGAATGTGATGAAGAACCAGAGAAGAAGTAACCGTCTTCTCTGTTCTTTGAATATTCGATTGAGGGAGATTCATACCAGAGAACGAAAAAATCGATATATATAAATCAATTCTCACATCTCACATGAGCCCAAAATAACCAAATACAAGCCCACTTAATATTATACTTAAGCCCAAGTATACAAAGCCCAAATAACATTATTGTTAAATAAGTCCACACTCCCGCGTCACCTAACTCGTTTAATCTCTAACGTTATTTCCTCCATCGACAAGTTAATCCAATAACACTAAAATATCCAACATTATATCCTTCAAGTCAAGGGTTTGTCCACACCCAAGAAAAATTCCAAGATTGTCCGTCCACGATACCGGCGGATCCTTACTTATTCTCCGACATCCGACGTTTTTTTCCGACCAACCATCAAGCACCACATGTCACTTTTAAGGGAGGATCCGAGTGTAAGTTGAAATATAAGTTGGTCGGCGACTTTATTTACATCCGTATGTTCCCGTCGTTTCCGACGGTCAGAGATCGTGTCGCCGCCAGAAACGACGGTATTGAAAAAGACACGGATCTTCCATGTTTTCCGTCGACCGTGCTTGTGTAGACCTACCCGCAAGTTTATATATTCCAGCGAAAACCGTATTTCCGGCGCCCCTTTCATGTATTCCGGCGACCTTATATTCCGGCGCCCTAGCTTATTACCCGACGCCCCAACTTATTATCCCGACGCCCTAACATATTATCCCCGGCGTCCCAACTTATTGTTCCGGCGTCCCAACTTATTGTTCCGGCGTCCCAACATATTGTTCCGGCGTCCCAACATATTGTTCCGGCGTCCTAACATATTTTCCGGCGTCCAACCTTATTATTCCGGCGTCCTAACATATTATTCCGGCGTCCAACCTTATTATTCTGGCGTCCTAACATATTATTCCGACGTCCATTTAATGTATTCCGGCGTCCTAATATATTGTACCGGCGTCCAACCTTATATCCCGGCGTCTCAACCTTATATAACGGCGTCCAACCTTAAATAACGACGTCCTCTTCTTCATGGTTGTCTGCTTTTACGTGTATGTTTAAATTTTAAAGAAGAAACTGACAAAAATTAAATAAAATAAGAGATAACTCGGAAAACTAAAAGTTAATAGATGGTGACTCGGAAATTTGAATAAACCTTTAAACTCAAATCAAATTTGGTAAGATAAATTATATAAAACCAAATAGGGATAACTCATAAAACTAAAAGTTAATAAAACAATAAATAGGAATTTATTATATAAGTGTAAAAAATTTACAAAGTTAATAAGAATACGTTGAGGAATAGGTTGGACTTTAGAGGGTCTAAATAGACACCGATCCATGTACATCTTCACCCTAACTTAGTTGCCTTGCTAATTACTATCCAACCAACAACAAAACCAGTTTTACAAAATGTTATAATTTCTATCCAAGACAGGTCTCATCAAAGACTATCATCACACTCCCTATGACCCTGTTACCATAATCGATTACAATAACTTACGTTGTGTTCCCGAGTCTCATTTAAAGAGGGGAGGGGAGGGAAATGAGAAGAAAATGTGAAAGAATCATGTTCCAAAGATTTTTTAACAAGAGGAGGGGAGGGGAGGGGAGAGAAAATGCTAGAAAACTTAATTCAATATCCATCATTCCAAATTGGAGAGATTATGAGAGAAAATGTGTGTGTATAACATTAACTACCTATTAACTCCTACATTTTCTTTCCTTTTCTTCCATTTTTCATTAAACTCGGGAACATGAAATGAAGTGACATATTTTCCTTCCCCTCTCTTTCTTTCCTCTTTCAATTCTTCTCCCTTCTTTTTCTCCTCTTAAATGAAACTCAGGAACACTATGTTAGTTATCTAAGTGTTAGTGAACAAGTGAGGATATTAAATTAATAATCGACGGATAGTCAAGAATCAATCACGTGAGACCTGATTTCAATATTATAAATAATCTCATCTCATTACCGTCTGTATATGTACAAAACCAAAAACCTCGAAAGAAAGAATACAATACAATACGTACGTGGTTGAGCCAGCTGTGGCACGTTCTCGTTCCGTTAATTGTGACGTGGCTCTCTCTCTTTCATCGAACCTTCAATCGACTCAATTACACACACTTCTTCTTCTTCTTCTTCTTCTTCTTCACTTTGCACCCTAATCTCTATATCCTATTGATTCCGTTGTTATAATTCAATACTAATATAATACTTGTTCTTATTATGATCAAATTCAAAATCAAATTGAGAGTTCTCTAATAATAATAATTAGAAGAAGATGTTGGAGGATCAAGTAGCGTACCTGTTGCAGAGGTATCTCGGCAACTATGTCCGTGGACTCAGTAAAGAAGCTCTCAGCATCAGCGTCTGGCAAGGTACTACTACTCTTCATCATACACTCTGTTACAACCTTCATTTTGTTCGCTTAGGGTTTTATTTTCTGTTACGCGTACCTGTTGAATGCTTCTTCATTGATATGACTGACCAAATGCTAATACTATTTGAATTTAATTTGTCGGTGGAGTTAGCTGTGGTGGTGTTTATACCAATTAGGGCATAAATTGGGGGATAAATGCAAACTTCTTATATGGCAGGTTATTAGATAGATAGCTGAAATGATAGGTTTAACGGTTACGCGCAGTTCAGACACTAACGGCGTTATTGCCATCAACTGCTGAGAGTGTGTGATATGCTTTTTATAGGTTTTTAAATTTTAAAGCATTTGAACCCTGATTGAATTTGGCCTAGGAAGGATAGTTAGTTGCCTTGAGATTAGAGGTAGTAGATTAAAGCATTTGAATACTTGATTAAATCTCAAGTCCATTAAAATGGGATTATAAATGCAAACTTCAAATGTAGCAGTTGATTAGAGGTAGCAGGAGTGAGTTATAGCTGAACTGATAATGTTTAATGGACTGTTGGTGTGCGGTTTTGTGATGTGAATGCCATAAACTGCTCAGTGTGTGTGATATGCATTTTTAGTTCCTTGAGTTAACTTGAAGAGACAACCAGTTTATAGGTTTTTAAAGCATTTGGACATTGATTAAATTGGACCTGAGATTGGTGGATTTGTTACTTACCTGGCATTTTGTAATCTGTGCATCGTGAATTACAGTAACGGGATGAAATGTGTTGTGGCATTAGAATTATGTACTGACCATAGTAATAATGGATATGATAAATATTACTGTTATCTGATATTTGGTGAAGATTCTTGTATCTGAAGTCAGTGAGATATGAAACTTATGTTAACTATCTTGTTGGTGTATACATATGAAGTCTCCAAGTTCCATGTTATGTTATTCTATACCATGTTTGATATTTGGTTGTTTGTAACAGGCAATGTAGAGTTAACAAACATGCAGCTGAAGCCGGAGGCACTCAATGCGCTCAAGTTGCCTGTCAAGGTTAAGGCAGGCTTTCTTGGATCAGTGAAGCTCAAGGTGGGGGGTGATAAGTCTTCTCATATTCATGTAGAGAATTTTAATGACTGTATCATAAGAGATTTTGTGCTTCTTAGGTTGTACATATAGGTTACATATAAAATCATATATCAAGCTTATTTTTGTTTTAAGTTTTAGCAAGTGGTGATAGAAACCTATTGAGTAATATAATTTTTCTAAGGACAAATACTTTGTGCTTCATGTACGAAAAGCGGTGCGCTTTTGCGCTTCGCGCCTCGGTTTGAGACCCTATCACTTCGGTGCGCCTCACGCTTTTTAAAACTAAGTACCGGTTCAGCAATACTCATGACTGATATGTTATTTGCCTCTAATCCTCATCTTAGCTGTTTTTTTTGTTTTTGTTTCCTACATTGGTGAAAATATCATCTACTTTCTCTGTATCAAACAATTAAACATGTAATTGATACCAATTTAGGAAATCTTCGTCATGCCATTGCCTGAAAAAATGAGTTCCTTTATGTATTTATTATGTATATCAGGTTCCTTGGAGCAGAATTGGTCAAGAGCCGGTTTTGGTATACTTAGATCGTATCTATTTATTAGCTGAACCTGAGACCCAAGTTGAAGGTTATACCGAGGATGTTCAAAAAACTAAGAAATCCCGTATAAATGTAAGACGCCGGCATACTGTTCTGTGATGTCTGATTGATGATCATCCAAATAATCATGCATCTTGAAACAGGACATGGAAATGAAGATGCTGGAGAGTAGGCGGATACTGACCACCGAAATGGTATTTGCCTAAAATTCAAATAACACTTGTTTTACATACATAGACATTAATATGATGATGCTTTTGACAAGGAACATAATATGATATATGGAACCTTTTCTTCATATTCACCCCATCAGGATTTTTGTGTCTTACTGTAATTGTTCTCTTTGTGCATGCTCTTAGTATAATCATCTTTTACCATACTCTCTCTCTCTCTCTCTCTCTCTCTCTCTCTTTTCATTGAAGATCTACTAATTAACAGAGGCCACCTTCTTCTTTGGTACATGAAACTGTTGAAATAGTATTTGATATCTGTACTAATGAGAAGTTCTATCATGTTTCTATTAGGCTTTCTGAATTTCCATTCAAATGAATAACATAATGTTCTATTGTTTTTAAGAATAAATCATGGCTGGGGTCCTTCATCAACACAATAATAGGAAATTTAAAGCTATCAATATCAAGTATACATATCAGATATGAAGACCTTGAAAGGTAATTAATTTTAGTTCTCTTTGTTGTCTTGTTACTTGGAATTTGCAGCTAATTCCTTTTATATTTCAGCAATCCTGGCCATCCATTTGCAGCTGGTGTTACCTTGGAGAAACTCTCAGCTTCAACAGTTGATGATAATGGGCAGGAGGCTTTTGTCACCGGTGGCGCATTAGAGCAACTACAAAAGTCTTCTTTTTTAAATACAAGCTTTGATATGCATGACTTATCATCTTTGCAGCACCAAGCATATGCAATATTATTTGGATTAATCTAATGTTCCCTAGTTTGAGTTGAGGTGATATCACTTTTTGTTTAATACCTAGGAATCATGTTTCTGGGATTGATAACTCATCATCATCGTACTCAGTATATCCCACCAATAGCAATGCTATGGTAGGGTCTGAGGAGGGTAAGATGTAGACAGCCTTACCTCTATCCCATAGGGATAGAGAGGCTGCTTCCGGTGAGACCCCCGGCTCGATAGTAGTTTTGCATCAAGCCTTGGACATAAGGCACATAGCACTCAATCATCGGGACACCGGCTGATTGGTGCATGTGCCCTTGTCTTTCGGCTATCAACGCCACCACATGATGCCTGATTAACCTTCCGCCGCTTTTAACGTTATTTTCACGAGATTAGTAAAATAACGTCAAAATTAGTGCAATTTTACTTTTGCCCACCCGAGGGTTCACACATATATACATTATATGCGCGCACCGCAAGCAGGGCGTCTGGGATTGATAACTATAAAATATTAAAGGTTTGCATAGAGAATTATCATATTATTATTGGTCTTGCTAGCAATCCTGATGAGACTTGTGAAATCATTGCTGCCTTTGTTTATAGTTAAGAGAACCATATGATATATGCCACTCTACATGAGTTATTCCATACATTTGTTAAACTTGTACGCAAAAGCTGCTGAGTTCAGTTGGCTCTAGGGTAGGGATGCCCTATTGTTGTATGTTCTTTTTAATTGGACGTTTATACTGGGTTTGGTTTTTTGTATCGGGTAGAGTGAATCAGTTTAAACAAGTTGCAGTTATCTCTCAGAAAAGTCTCTTTATGCACCTACTTATTTTACTTTCTAGTTATTTCCAGTCTGTAGAACTTGAAAGGCTGGCTGTTTATTTGGACTCTGATATTAGTCCATGGCATATTTCGAAACCATGGGAGAATTTGCAACCTTCTGAATGGGATCAGGTATGATTCATATATGTTAACCAGTCTACTTTGATCTTTTAGCTTTCAGCTGCCATGTCACTGTACTAAGAATCCACTTCAGGTCTTCAGTTTTGGCACAAAGGATGGAAAGCCAGCCAGTGGTCTTGTTCAGAAGCACTCATATGTTCTGCAACCTGTATCTGGAAATGCCACTTATTTAAAACAGCGCTCAAATTCATCTAATCGAGATCAACCTTTACAGAAAGCAGCAGTGAGCTTGGATGATGTGACAATTTGTTTGTCAAAGGTTGATGAATTTATATTCTATATAACCTCATTAGTAGTAACTCTTGATGATATTAATTGTTTCTTTAACTGGCATTTATTTCAAAAATTTGCAGAGTGGTTACAGGGATTTACTGAAGCTAGCTGACAACTTCTCTTCATTTAACCAACGATTGAAATATGCTCATTTTCGGCCTCTTGCCCCTGTGAGATCTGATCCAAGATCATGGTGGAAGTATGCGTGCAGAGTTATTTCAGACCAGATGAAGAAGGCAAGGTATTCACTTGAGTTATTTCACATCCTGTTGTATCTCATGATTCTCATCTTCTTATAATTTAGTTTTGTACTGTATAAAACGAGCGCCTTTAGAAGCCTTGTGAATTTAGGTTTATTCATTCGGGTTGTTTTTTCCGCATATCCAGAATAGTTTTGAGATTAAGACCTAAGTAAGTTGGGTTGACTTAATTGTAAGATGATAAAAAAGTTGTCAAGCTGTCAAGGTGGTAACGACAGCACATATATAGGGGTATAGGTAACTATCTGCTTAAATAGTTTGCATATTTTTTTAAGTTACTGAATTTGGTTTATATCAATTTAACCAGTATACTTGTTTAAAAGAATATTATATTTCAAGTATATTTCAATGCATGGGAAATTTACATTATATAATGCTTTGCTTGCAGTGGGAAAATGTCTTGGGAGCAGGTCTTGAAGTATGCAACCTTGCGTAAAAAATACATATCTTTGTATGCTTCACTGCTAAAATCCGAACCTGGTCGAGAAACCATCGATGACGATAAAGACATAGAGGAATTAGACCGTGAACTTGATATTGAACTTATTGTGCAGTGGAGGTATAGTTTTGTTTCAAGATTTTAGTTATATTACATTTAGAACCTTCATAGTATGATCTATTAGCAAAGTTCTCCAAGGTGTTGAAGCTTATCACTTATCTTTCACGACTTGACCGTAAATATCTGTATTTATATTATTTATGGGTTAGCGAATTTGCGAATATCGCATGCTGTGACTTTTCAGAATCTGATGAAAACTATCAGTATCAACTACTAATTTGTTGGGATATATTTGGTATTGCTTACACGTCTATGAACCTAGGGATCAATTTGCCAACCTTTAGAAATTAGAAGGCACTGGTTCTTTGCATGCGAAGAATTTGAAAAAAACTTGAAGTTGAAAATTTCTAGCATTAAAGAAGTAAAAGTATTGTTGTTTGGAAAACTTTTTTTTACCTTTTCTTTTGTATATGACACATACTGGTCTTTCCTTAGTACTCCTCACAGCTTTGCATTATGATTGAAATTTACTTGAACAGGATGCTGGCACACAAGTTTTTGGAGAAGTCTGCGCAGTCTGATATTTACTTGAAGAAACAGAATTCAAAGAAATCATGGTGGTCATTTGGATGGTAATACCTTCACCCTTTCTTTCTTGTCAAACAAAGTTTACTTGATGAGCGTTTGTGTTATTTAGTGATTCCGTTGTGATTACAGGAGCGGTGAATCTGTTGAAGATGGAAATCAACCTAGGAGCTTCACTGATGAAGATTGGAAACAACTGAATGAAATCATTGGATACAAGGAAGGCGATAACAATGAAGAGTTGCCGAATAAAGATGACCGTGGGGATGTTGTCCATACCTTACTAGAGGTTCACATGAAACATAATGCTTCAAGACTTGCTGAGGCACATGAGATTGTTGCTGAATTGTCATGCGAGAACCTTGATTGTTTGATGAAGTTTTACAAAGATGCAAAAGTTTTTGACATGAAATTGGGTTCTTATCGTTTGTCATCACCTGATGGTCTTCTTGCTGAGGTATGGTTTGTTTAATTTCATTCTCTTCTGTTGTAACAAGTATTTGGTAAATGAGTACAGCACACACACCCTAAAATTATCATTTAGATGTTGAGTTCTGATCATTTAATGTAGAGCGCTACATCCTATGATTCATTAGTTGGGGTTTTCCGCTATAAACCCTTTGATGCTAGTGGACTGGAGTATGGTTGCTAAGGCTTCTCCATGTTATGTCACAGTAAGTTTTTTATTATATTCTATTTTTATTATAATTTTTAAGAAAATGAGATTTTCAGCTGATGATATGCTTTTGCCTTTGATTAGTATCTCAAGAACTCTGTAGATCAAATTGTTAACTTTTTTGAAAGCAATGCTGCTGTGAGCCAGAAGATAGCCTTGGAAACAGCCGCTGCTGTGCAGGGTTTGTTTCAAACTTTTACTGATACCGTAGACATTCTTTTCAATATCTATCCCTGTGCATGTTTGCATTTTACACATACATTTATAACCATGTTGGGCTTGAAACTGGTTTTTGTTAATAGGCTTGTTGTGCTCGGCAAGCTATCATTGAAACATCTTATGGAGAAAAAACTTGGCATGTTTGGTCATGCGTTCCAAGGGTTTATATTTTTGGGACGTATTTTTGAATGGCTGGCTTACTTGTCCAAAAGGGTGTGATGTGTAGGGTGAAATTTTTATCATCCTTGTGCTACTGTACTGTTAGGCTCTTAATGGTCCAATAAATGCTGGACCAATAATAGCAGAAACTGTTTTTGATATCGAAGGCTTATTGCTGCATAGCTTATTATTGCTTGTATTAATACAGTTATTAATTGTGTGGTCATTAGTCATTACACTACGCGTATCTGACTTCCACATTATTTGTTTAGTTGACGATTGATGAAGTTAAGCGCTCTGCACAACAAGTAAACAGGGCCCTGAAGGATCATGCCAGGTGTGTAGCTTCCTTCATGCGGCGACAAAAAGTTTTGCCAGTATTTTAGTTGATTACAATTATTTACATTGTGTGAATTTTACCTCCATCTTTGAGGTTGTGTGCCTAGGTTGTAGGTTCATGTACTCTGAGTATCACTCTGAATACTTTTTTGTGACAGTTATAGCAACTGTCACAACATCAAGCAACTGTCACACCATGATGTTGTGACAGTTCACATGAGAGGCTATTATTGGCGGTGTAAGGAGAGCTGTTGCATTGTTAGTGTCCACTTATATATGTATCGAAAGTTTCAACACACCCTTTTAGTTTGTGTAGTACTCGATGTTCTTGGTTCTTTTAGCTTTAAATTATATTGTGACCGCCTTGCGTCGTCTGATGTAGATGTCATAGTTGAGGCTGATATATGGGCTAAATCATTTTTTTCAAAAACCCTACACAATTCTCATATATTTTGGAAAGGGCAATCCATTTGAAACTTAAAAGTCATATTGCACATTTTAGAGGAGATGATACTTTCCTTAACTGGTTGTGTTTGATAGCATTTTGGAGGCTCTGGTCACTTACATGTTTCTCATTACTGATTTGTCTTTCTACATCCAGTTTTCTATTGAAAGTTAATATATGCTGTAATGCTAAGAATGGTTGGGTTAGCTAACAAAAGTTGTCCACTTAAATTAACGTGATTCTAGGTTCTTCTTGGACTTGGATATAGCAGCTCCCAAGATCACCATTCCAACTGAATTTTCCCCGGACAGTTATCATTCCACGAAACTCTTGCTTGACCTGGGAAACTTGATAATTCGTACTCAGGTTGGTTGGATTTTTGTTATTTGCTTTAATATCATTATGACGCTAACTTCAAAAATTAACTCAACACTCACAGGATGATGATGATGATGATGTTTCTAGATATGAGACAGGTTTATTTCCAATTCGATGTGGTTTTAAGTGATGTATCTGCTTTTTTTGTTGACGGTGACTATCACTGGAGTCAACATTCTATGCAAGGGTCTGTTCGTTCTTCACAGTCTAGTATCGTTAGTTATTTGCCTGTTATTGATCAATGTGGTGTGACTTTAAAGCTTCAACAGGTATATTGTTTGCAACTTTGTTTCAAGTTCAAAGCATTTCAATATTTGCCAATTCATAGAACTTCATTTCTCCATTTAGATCCGATCAGAGGACCCCTCTTCCCCCACAACAAGATTGGCCGTGCGGCTTCCGTTTTTAGGGTTTCACTTTTCTCCAGCACGTTATCATCGATTGATGCAAATTGCAAAGATCTTTCAAGGAGAGGATAATGACACTGAGGATCTTATTCGCCCGTGGGATCAAGCTGACTTTGAGGGGTGGTTATCTGTTCTTAATTGGAAGGTTGTTTGATTCAAGAACTTATCGTGCTTTCGTCAAATCAGCATCATGATCTTGTCAAACTTGAGCAATTTATGTATTTTTTTGATATTTTGAATAGGGTGTGGGAAATAGAGAAGCTGTTTGGCAGAGGAGACATTTTTGTCTGGTGGGGCCTTTCCTCTATGTGCTTGAAGCGCCTGGCTCTAGATCATACAAGCAATCTTTCAGGTGCAAATATTTTTCACTTTCAAATATTTTCTTCCATCTCTATACTGGGATTTTATGTGTTGGTCATTCCTAATGAGTTCTATACGTATAGACAATTCTTGAAAATTGATTAGCTTGTCCAGTTGTCCTTCCTATCTGGTGACTCTAAGTGGTAGTTTGAATTGCATAGATAGGAACTATTCCTCTAAGCAGAGGATCAGTAGATTTAGGTAAAATAGATATTTTTACTTTTACCTAACCTATCATCGGAAAATCAAGTTTAGAAGAAGTTATTGGCTTATTGCTCCTTCAATGCAAGTGCATGATATAACATTATAACCATAAAACACTTCTATGCATGTTACCATATAGAATAATCAACATGCAGATACCATGTTATGGATTTATACTTTTCAGTTGTCATATCAACGAATCATGGAAGCAGCCAACCGTCAGGATGCTGTGTCGAATGTCGACATGGCACCTACCATATCTTCTACAAAATGACAAGTCATTTAACTTTTTTCCTTTCTATGTATGTACAAAGTTACTTCTAAACCATCGTTTTAGTGTTGAATTTCCGATGTTAAAGTTCATTATAGAATGCCTGTAACAGAACCGGAATATATTTCTGATATCTCCTCCCTGCATTCTGTATTGCTTTAGTGCCAGGAGATAGATTTCAATCCAGGTGTGCTGATGTTTTTTCTGTTATTTGTAGCTTGCTTGGAAAACAAGTATATGCCATCCCACCTGATGTTATTGGCGATGTAGAAAATGTATTGGCTGTCTGTCGTACAGAACGACCCAACAGCAAGGTTGTTTAGCTGGTTACAGCACATAATTTTTCTGTTAATCAGAGCAGTACTGTTATCTTTTTTTATTGGTTCAATGGGCTGTTTCTCATTTGCATAATAATGTATATAGATCGTGGAAGATGCCAATGCCCTGATTCTACGATGCGAATCTGATGAATCAAGGAAAAACTGGAAAAGCTTGTTGCAGGGTGCTATATACCGGTCATCGGTAACTACTATTGGCTTTTTTTTTTCACTTGTTAGCTGTTTTTGTGACAGTGATATCATCTGCGTTAAACTATAAGCTTTTTTGCACACGTGATGAAGCTGTGCATCCTGATGTCTGTACATAACTGTTGATATCGTTTTCCTGCCATATGTTTTAACGTGTTCACAAGATTTTAAATGATTCTTTGAACTGCCCTTAAGCAGGGTTCTGCTCCTATCACTGGTCTATCAGAAACTTCATCAGAGTCAGAAGATTTAGAAGTAGAAGAGCTTCAGAAGCTTGACATGAAGGATGTTTCAAAGGCAGAGAAACTGTTTATAACTGGTGTTTTAGACGAACTGAAACTGTGTTTTAATTATAGCACTAAGGTAAAAATGTTATAATTTGTTAAGTTGTTTGCTGGACTTGCATCGGCAGTAGTAAAGCTGACATTTGTTTTGGTTTCTTTTTGTTTCCTTAGACCGATATGAATTATATCAAAGTTCTTCTGGCCGAGCAAATTCGTTTATTTGAACTGCGCGCAATAGGTGGCCGGGTAAGATATATTTTTAACTTTTTTTTCTTATATTAATCTTATTTATCATTCTTGTTGATGTTTCTGACCAGGTTGAGCTTTCAATTAGAGCAAGTGACATGTTCATTGGAACTGTTCTTAAAGCTTTGGAGGTAGAGGATTTAGTCTCATGCAAGGGATTGAATCAACCATGTTACCTGGCACGATCGTTTATTCGTCACGCAGATGCTCCTCCTGTGTTTCGTACTATTGAAAATCAAAGTGAAACAGACGATCAGTTTTATGAGGCACCAGAAAGCCTAAATGATCCTGTTGATAGTCCAGGTCATGGATTTGAGTACTCAAGTTCTTTACCATCAGAAAGAACAATTTTGAAAACCCCAAGTTTTAGCCGAATTGCTGGTTTGTTACCTGATGACGCTAGACACGCTGGGGAAAATAACTTGGAAGTTACTGATACGTTAGATAGTTTTGTGAAAGCTCAAATAGTTTTCATTGACTCAAATTCTGTTTTCTATGACAACATTGATAAACGCGTGCGTTTCTTTCCCTACTTTGTTTGGTTCTTTTTCATAAAACATTTTTGGAACTGAAATCATCCTTGTTTTCTTATTTCAGGTGACGGTTACTCTAGCAACGTTGTCGTTCTACTGTAGAAGGCCTATTATTGTAGCAATTATGGAGTTTGTTGGTGCTATAAATGCTGAGGATAACAATTGTGAATCTTTTAGTGACCATTCTTCAACAGTCATTGTGAACGATAGTTCTAGGGAGATTGAAGTAGTTGACCAGTCATCTACTGTTGATGAATCAAAAGTTAGAGGTCTGCTGGGCAAGGGAAGGTCCAGAGTTGTGTTCTTTTTGACTCTGAATATGGCTCGTGCTCAAATTCTATTGATGAAAGAAGACGGGACTAAGCTTGCGACCATGTCTCAAGATAATTTCCTAACCGATATGAAGGTTCATATGAGTTTTTTCTAGTACTTCATTGATATCCAAAATGGTATAGTTACGTAATAGTTTAATCTATGCTATATGGTGTGTGTGTGTGTGTTTTCAGGTCTTTCCAGCTTCTTTTAGCATAAAGGCGTCTCTTGGAAACCTGAGAATAAGTGACGATAGCCTTCACAGCAACCATATGTATTTTTGGGCTTGTGACATGAGAAACCCAGGTGGTAGTTCGTTTGTGGAGGTAATCTAATTCGTTTTCATATTTTTGTATATCTTCGAAGTTTGGCTGTAACAAGACATTGGAAGAATCTGATCACAGTTTTCTTATTTGTCAAAATCTTCAGTTGGTTTTTAGTTCGTTCAGTGCTGATGATGAGGACTACGCTGGGTTTGATTATAGTCTTATTGGACAGCTTTCTGAAGTACGGCTGGTGTACTTGAGTCGGTTTATTCAGGAGGTAAGTCTTTCTCTTCTGTATACATCTGCTCTCCTTTTGCCATTGCTTAGGTTTGTATCGTGTTGCTTTTAGATTATAAGTTACTTCATGGGCCTTGTTCCTACCAACTCGGTGGATGTTGTAAAAGTGAAAGATCAAGTCACAAATTCAGAAAAGTGGGTTAAAACCAGTGAAATTGAAGGATCACCTGCAGTGAAGTTGGACCTTTCATTGAGGAAGCCTATAATTTTAATGCCTCGCAGAACAGATTCCCTTGAGTAAGATTTACAACAGTCTATTAATCAACAATCTTTTTTGCCTTAGCCGTTGAGATTTGTGTATAAACGTGGGCTTACTGATTAAATCACATATATTTGTCCTTGTTTTGCTGTTGCAGTTATCTGAAGCTAGATATTGTTCATATAACTGTCCAGAACACGTTCCAGTGGTTTGGGGGTACTAAAAAAGAGATGTCCGCCGTTCATTTAGATATAATGACAATTAAGGTCAGACCTTTCTTCTGATGATTTGACTTCTAGTCCAGTGCTACTGCTACAAAAGTCAGTATGAGTGATTTATAATGTTTCCCTAATAATAGTTTATTTTGGGTAGGTTGAGGATATAAACTTAAATGTTGGCACAGGAAAGGAATTGGGTGAAAGCATAATTCATGATGTCAAGGGTGTTTCCATTATTATTAATAGGTCACTTCGTGATTTGCTACATCAAATTCCAAGTACAGAAGTTGTAGTCAAGGTATTAACAGTTTATTGTGATGTTGTTGACGGTTACAGTTTTTAATTTTCTATGATGTGCATTTTACTCCAAATTCAGATAGATGTACTGAAAGCCGCCCTCTCCAATAAAGAGTATCATATCATTTCAGAATGTGCGTTGTCCAACTTCTCAGAGACCCCAAATGCCATTCCCTCCTTGCACAATACTGTGTCAGATTCTGCTGATGTCATAAATTCTTTAAATCATCAAGGTTCAGAAGCTCATGAATATGAAGCTCAAAATGAACAAGCTTGGATTTCTATGAAGGTGTCTGTTATTGTTGGTCTCATTGAAATGTCGCTCCATTATGGCATGGCCCGGGATGCATCTCTCGCTACATTGCAGGTACTCCCATGACAATTTACACGGGTTATGTTTTTCCTTTTTGTCTTTTTGTTGCATCTTTCTTAAAGTTTGTAACACCCGTATATTTGTAAACCTTTTATTTTTTTTTTTGTAACAATATTCGTTTAATTATAAAAGCTGGGTGCAACTAGTTACATTTGCGACAATGCAACTAGTTACAACAATCCAACTAGTTCAAAACGATAAGTTACATATAAAAAGCTGGGTGCAAGTTGATATTAGAACATGGTCCAAACCCAGATTGTATAAATAAATACAAAACTGAGCTTTAACATGTGCATCTAATCCATCCCGAGGCTACTTTTATGGGTGCATTACTTGAATGTATACACTATAAACATATTGGCAAAGCTAAATGAATACATGTGGAGTTAACCTCGAAATCAAACTGAAAATGTTGAGAAAGAAACATTTTAAACTCAACTGGGGACATGACCGTGAAATGTGATTACATAGCCATGTGACATTATGTGGAAATTTGTAATTTCCTCACGCTATGTGAATTTAACTAATTTTTGGTCTCAGGTTAGTGGCTTATGGATACTTTACAAAGCTAATACTGTTGGAGAAGGTCTTCTCTCGGCTACTCTAAAGGGTTTCACTGTGAATGATGACCGTGAGGGGACAGAAGAAGAGCTTAGGCTTGCTGTTAGACAGCCCAAGAATGTCCGGTACCAACCAGATTATGAGGTTGTCAACGAGGACAATGAAAATGTTAAGGCAGATGTTGTAAAATATGATGAGATATTAGGAGTTCCAACAATGCTAATATTTGATGCTAAATTTAGTCAGTATACAACATCCTTATGCTTATGCATCCAGAGGCCACAATTGCTTGTTGCACTTGACTTCTTAATGGCGGTTGCTGAGTTTTTTGTACCTACAGTACGTGACATGCTGACTAACGAAGAGGATGAAAAGTCATCATTTTCTGTTGACGCGCTTGATCTAGACAAGTCAACTTTTAGTCAAACCGATGAGATTTTCTCACTCTCTCCTCAAAGGCCTTTGGTAGTCGAATGTGAAAATTTTGACCAGTATACTTATGATGGTAGAGGTGGTACTCTCTTATTAAAAGACGGAGAGGGGAAGATGATCTCTTCTACAAGCGTAGAAGCTATAATTTTTATTGGCAGTGGAAAACATTTGCAATTCAGAAATGTCACTATAAAGGTGTGTTTTGTTTTGCATTGGATGCTTGGTTGAACTTGTTATGTTGTGGTCTCCGATCCATCATGGGTCGGGTCCGGTTTAGACGAATAGACAGAATTAGGAGATTAAGCTGTTTGAGTTTTGGCCAAGCCCAAAAGCTCTAATCAGGCCCAGTTTAGTTAAAGGGTTAAACCCTAATTGTCTAGTCTATATATTCTCTCCTGTACTTGTAAGTTTGTATCACTCAATAATAAGAAAACCCTAGTTATCGACAGTGGACGTAGGTCATACACCGTGACCGAACCACTTAAATCCTTGTGTCTCTTTCGTTTATTCTTTCGGTTTTACTATTGTATTCGTGTTTGTGTGTGACTCCGAACCTAACAATTGGCATCAGAGCCTGGTTCTCGATTATACACACAGTTCCGCCGCCGCTGCTCCGCTGCTACAGTACCGCCGCCGCCGCTACAGTACCGCCGCCGCCGCTACAGTACCGCCGCCGCTGATTAGGGTTCCGCAGCTGCTGGTTCGTTTTTTCTGATCAGTTTCCAGTCCTTTTATTCCTTGGGTAGTTTGGTTGTTTGCTGTAATCAAAACTCAGTTTGGATAATGGCTGAGGATGGAAAGATCAAGATTGAGAAGTTTGATGGTCAGGATTTTGGATGGTGGAAAATGCAAATTGAGGATTTGCTATGTCAGAAAGATTTAATGGAAGCACTAGAAGAGAGGAAACCGGAAAGTATGAAAGATGATGAGTGGAAGGTACTTGACAGAAAAGCCATAGCTGTTATTAGACTCTCACTAGCTAAGAATGTGGCATTCAATATTGTAAATGAAACTACCACGTATGGTCTTATGAAAGCCTTGTCAAATATGTATGAAAAGCCTTCTGCATCAAACAAGGTATTTCTGATTAGACAGCTAGTTAACACCAGAATGAAGGAAGGGGCATCTGTTACCTCTCATGTTAATGACTTCAACACTATTATTTCTCGTTTGTCTTCTGTTGATATCAAGTTTGATGATGAAGTTCAAGCGTTACTCTTGTTATCCTCGTTACCCGAAAGTTGGTCAGGGACTGTTACTGCAGTTAGTAGTTCTTCTGGGAATACTAAGCTTACTTTTGAAGGAGTCCGAAATTTGATTTTAGGGGAGGACATAAGAAGGAATTCTGGTGAGACATCTAGTTCTATATTGAGCACCGAAGGGAGAGGTAGGAGAAGAGAGAGGTAATGGCAGGGGTAGGTCAAAGTCTAGAAGAAGAAGTCAGTCAAAGCCCAGAAAAGACATTGAGTGTTGGAATTGCAAAGAAATGGGGCATTTCAGAAACCAATGCCCTAACCCCTCAATTTCAAAAGAAAAGAAAGAATCTAAGAAGGAAGTTAATCTGGCCACCGGTTCAGATGATTCAGAAGGTTCAGAAGAGACTCTTATCTGCTGTGTTGAAGAATCAACAGATTCATGGATTATGGATTCTGGTGCATCTTTTCATGCCACTTATAGCACGAAGAAGATGAAGAATCTCCGAACAGGTAATTTTGGTAAAGTTCGTTTGGCTAATAATCATGCTGTTGATATCACGGGGATGGGGGATATTGAACTAAAAACTTCATTGGGCACCTCATGGACTCTAAAGGATGTTCGGGTCGTTCCTAGCCTTAGAAGAAAGCTAATTTCTGTTGGGCAGTTAGATGACCAAGGATATGATGTTATGTTTGGTGGGGGTCAATGGAAAGTTGTGAAAGGGAATCTTGTGATCGCCAGAGGTAAAAAGAAGGGCACTTTATACATGGTTGAAATTCCAGCTGATGGGGTAAATGCAGTGACCAGTGGACCGAGTCAGTCTAGTTTGTGGCACCAACGACTCGGCCACATGAGTGAAAAAGGGATGAAAATGCTCGTTGCTAGAGGAAAAATTCCAGAACTGAAGAAGGTTGAATCTGAATTTTGTGAACCATGTGTTTTCGGTAAAAAGAAGAAAGTATCTTTTGTGAAGACCGGAAAACAACCGAAAGCTCAGAAATTGGAGCTTATTCACTCTGATGTCTATGGACCAACTTCAGTCTCTTCTTTGGGAGGATCGCACTATTATGTCACCTTCATTGATGATTCGACACGCAAGGTATGGGTTTACTTTCTTAAAAATAAATCTGATGTTTTTGATACTTTTAAGAAATGGAAAACTGCTGTTGAATTGGAAACTGATTTGAAGGTGAAATGCTTGAAGTCGGATAACGGTGGTGAATACGTTAGCAAAGAATTCCGTGATTATTGTGAAGAGTACGGTATTCGGATGATCTTTACAGTCCTTGGCACTCCTCAACAAAATGGAGTGGCAGAACGAATGAACAGGACGTTAAATGAAAGGGCAAGAAGTATGAGACTTAATGCCGGGCTTCCAAAGACGTTCTGGGCAGATGCAGTTAACACTGCAGCTTATTTAATTAACCGGGGATTGTCAGTACCGTTGGGTTTCAAGACACCAGAAGAAGAGTGGAAAGGTAAAGCTGCAGATTATAAGCATTTGAAAGTCTTTGGGTGTAGCGCTTATGATCTAGTGAAAAATGACAAGCTTGATGCTAAAGCTAAAAAATATGTTTTCATTGGATATGGGTCAAACGAAATGGGCTACAGGCTTTGGGATTTAGAAAGCAGAAAAGTAGTCAGAAGCAAGCATGCAACTTTTAATGAGGCTGAGTTATACAAAGATAGAAACACTTCAAAATCAAGGGTTCAGAAAGAGCAGGTTGAATATGAAATTGATGCTCAGAAAAAGACAGTTGAGTCAGCTAACGAACCCGAGACAGAAACTGAAGAAACCACAGTTCCTGAATTTGAAGATGATGATATTGGTGGAAATGAAGAGTCAGAGGGAGTCTCTGACAGTGGGAGTTCAGAGTCTGAGGATGAACAGTCTTCACAAGAACCTGACCCGCCTCAGCACTGGGTTAGGAGGTCCACCAGAGTTTCTAAACAGCCGGTACTTTACAAACCTTCAGTTAATTATCTCCTTTTAACTGAAAATGGTGAGCCAGAGAGTTATTATGAAGCACTTAAGTTGAAAGATTCGCTCCAGTGGGAGCATGCTATGAAGGAGGAGATGAACTCTTTGAGTAAAAACAAGACATGGGTTTTAACCAAGTTTCCACCAGATAAAAGAGTTCTACAGAATAAATGGGCCTATAGAGTCAAGGAAGAACATGATGGGTCTAAACGATACAAAGCTCGTTTAGTGGTCAAGGGTTTCCAGCAAAAGAAGGGAATTGATTATAATGAAATATTCTCTCCAGTTGTGAAGATGACCACCATCAGATTGATCTTAAGTATTGTTGCTGCAGAAAATTTACATCTAGAGCAATTAGATGTTAAGACAGCATTTTTACATGGTGATCTTGACGAGGAGATTTATATGGCACAACCTGAGGGATTTCAGGTTGCCGGGAAAGAAAAATGGGTCTGCAAATTGAAGAAAAGCTTGTATGGTCTGAAGCAGGCATCTAGGCAATGGTACCTAAAGTTTGATGATTTTATGGTGAGAACTGGGTACAAGAAATGCGAGGCCGACCATTGCTGCTACTTAAAGAAGTTTAAAGGCTCATATATCATTCTACTTCTTTATGTAGATGATATGTTAATTGCAGGATTTGATATGAAGGAGATTCGCAAGTTGAAGAAACAGTTGTCTGATGAATTTGAGATGAAAGATCTTGGTCCAGCCAAACAGATTTTGGGGATGAGTATATCCAGAAAGAAAGATGGCTCCATAACACTATCCCAAGAGAAATACATAGGGAAAGTGTTAGAAAGATTCAGGATGAATGATGAGAAGACTAAACCGAGAAACACACCTTTGGGAAGTCATTTCAAACTTACCAAAGACCAGTCTCCCAGAACAGAGGAAGAAAGAACAGAGATGGCTAAAGTTCCGTATGCATCTGCTGTTGGCAGTCTCATGTACGCCATGGTTTGTGCACGGCCAGACATTGCTCATGCTGTCGGGGTAGTTAGTCGTTTTATGTCGGATCCGGGAAAGGAACATTGGGAAGCGGTGAAATGGTTACTTAGATACTTAAAGGGTACTTCCAGTTTGGGGTTATGTTTTAAGGGGAAGGATACAATTCTCAGGGGTTATTCAGATGCTGATCTGGGTGGATGTAAGAAGACGTTTAAAAGCACTACTGGTTATGTTTTCACAGTTGGGGGAACAGCAGTATGTTGGATGTCCAGACTTCAGAAAAGTGTTGCTTTATCAACCACTGAGGCAGAATATATGGCAGCAGCCGAAGCAAGTAAAGAATTAGTATGGTTGAGAACTTTTCTTGAAGAGTTGGGAAAGAAACAGGCAGAGTTCTTCTTATATTGTGACAATGAGAGTGCAGTGAAACTTGCGAAGAATCCAGTCTATCATTCGAAGACTAAGCACATCGGGAGGAGATATCACTTTGTCAGAGATTTGATCAGTGATGGTGTTTTCAGTTTGAAAAATATCTCAGGTGCTAAGAATCCAGCAGATATGTTCACCAAGCCGGTGATGCTGGATAAGCTGAAGCTGTGCAGAGCTTCAGCAGGCCTTCAGGAATAATGTTGAGAAGGCGAAGGGTAACTAGGAGGTGCAAAACCAGATGGGTTTTATTTTACATGTACAAGGCAATGCAGGTGAAGACATTTTACGTCTCCAAATGGGAGCAGGTTGAAATGTTTGACGCATCCAAGTGGTGGTTTAGAGAAGATGTCTCGAAGCCCAAGTGGGAGATTGTTATGTTGTGGTCTCCGATCCATCATGGGTCGGGTCCGGTTTAGACGAATAGACAGAATTAGGAGATTAAGCTGTTTGAGTTTTGGCCAAGCCCAAAAGCTCTAATCAGGCCCAGTTTAGTTAAAGGGTTAAACCCTAATTGTCTAGTCTATATATTCTCTCCTGTACTTGTAAGTTTGTATCACTCAATAATAAGAAAACCCTAGTTATCGACAGTGGACGTAGGTCATACACCGTGACCGAACCACTTAAATCCTTGTGTCTCTTTCGTTTATTCTTTCGGTTTTACTATTGTATTAGTGTTTGTGTGTGACTCCGAACCTAACAGAACTATCTCTCTGTTTTCTCTTTGTTCTTTTGAACTTATGATTTTTTTGTTGATGCAGAATGGACAATATTTGGATTTATGTGTTTCACTAGGGTCTAGCAGCAGTTACTCTGTTTCAGAAGATGATAATGTTTTTTGGATGAGATGGAGGAAAGTCCCTCTCCAGATGCTCAAGAAGAAACCAGTAAGAATTTGCCTTCTCCAGGCAATACAATGAGCAGACCCAAAGAAACATCCATTGAGTTGCAGGCGAACACACTGTTACGAATTTGCAATATTTAGAACAGGACTAGCTTAATAGTTTAGTTATTTTGTTGTTACCGAAACATGTGGCTGTAAACTGTTTTTGCATCTAGAAGATGGGTTTATAAAACACTAACCTCTGAGCATTAATTTACAGCATAATATTTGTAGGTTTGTTTCAATGTCTTTATATACACTTGTTTTGATCATTAATTTATACATCATAACATTTTTGTTTCCAAGTTTTATGAAACACTTGTGATGTTCATGATGCTATTGACCGTATGGCTGCTTCTGTTACAAGTCAAGTTTCCCTTTCGTTTATCAGTCTTATATGGTTATTTTATATTACTTTGCAGGTTATAAGTCCCGAGCTTACTTTCTATAATTCATCAAAATATGTAGGAGAGTCTCCTCTCTTCTCGAACAAGTTTTTGCATGCAAGATTGGATGCGTTCTGCAGGTCTCTCTTTCTCACCTTTATGAATGCTACTGATTACTTGAATTTCCTTTATAATTTTGGACTGTTTCATGTTAATGAAATGTTGCATGAGGTTGTAACTTTGTTTTAAGATTTAGTTTTTTTGTTCAATAATTATTGTGAAGAAGCCTTTAATGTCTATCTGCTGTCTGTAGGCTCGTGCTAAAGGGTGATACTGTAGAAATGAGTGCAAATGCTCTTGGTCTAACCATGGAGAGCAATGGAATCAGAATTCTAGAACCCTTTGATACTTCTGTGAAGTTCTCAAATGCGTCTGGAAAGACAAATATTCATGTTGCAGTTTCAGATATATTCATGAATTTTTCCTTCAGCGCATTACGACTATTCTTGGCAGTCCAGGAGGATGTCTTGAAGTTTTTAAGAATGACATCTAGAAAAATGACGGTTGCCTGCTCCGAGTTTGACAAGCTCGGCACATTTCGAAGTAAGTTAACTTTTTATTTAACTTGCTTTTAAAGTTGTTCTTTTGTTGGTAATTCCTTTGATGCTGATACTTTTCTTTTTTTATTGTTGGTGACTGTATTTCAGATGCCCACAACAACCAAACATACGCATTCTGGAGACCTCATGCGCCACCTGGCTTTGCTGTTCTCGGTGACTACCTGACAGCAATGTTGGTGAATCTTTGAAAATCTTGAATTTTAGTCTTTTACACCTAGTCACCTACAGTCATTAATTTTATCTTTTATCATTGCTTGCCACTTTTTTACAGTGACAAGCCACCAACAAAGGGAGTCCTTGCTGTGAACACTCGCTATGTACGAATCAAGAAACCCGAGGCCTTCAAGCTAGTTTGGCCTCCTTCTGATTCTCAAGGTCTCAGTCTCCTTGAGTTTGTACCAAGCATTGATGGGGCTGAAAGCTGTTCCATTTGGTTTCCTGTTGCACCAAAAGGATATGTTGCATTGGGTTGTGTGGTTTCTCCTGGAAAGACCCCACCTTCACTCTCTTCTGCGTTCTGCTTACATGCTTCTTTGTTATCTCCATGTGCACTAAGGGACTGTATCACAATCAGCTCTGGCAACACGTATGCGATTTTCTATCTTTAAGATGTTTCCTCACATGCATACTTTGTTCTTTGAGTGGTTTGTTAACTTTTTCCATATGTTGCAGAAAATCGTTTGACCTGGCGTTTTGGCGCGTGGATAATTCTCTCGGTACTTTCCTACCAGCTGATCATGGGACTTTGAATGTGATTGGTAGAGCGTATGAACTACGTCATATACTTTTTGGCTTCCGTGGAGCATCTCCAAAATCAATAAAGGGTTCAGACATCCAAGCACATTCTTCTGATGGTGATAATGTTCAACAAGAACGTTCATCAGCTGCAAATTCTGGCAGGCGTTTTCAGGCTGTTGCTAGTTTTTGTTTGATATGGTGGAATCAAGGTTCAAAATCAAGAAAGAAATTGTCAATATGGCGTCCTATTATTCCACCGGGAATGGTATATTTTGGTGATATTGCTGTTAGCGGGTACGTCATACTCGTATTAATAAACTCTTTCCATACCTTCTGTTTTTAACTTTGATATTGCACTTTGATTCTTACAGCTATGAGCCTCCAAACACATGCATAGTTCTTCCTGATGACGATGAGCCTTTTAAACCTCCTATTGGTTTTCAAATTGTGGGGCAAATAAAGAAACATAGAGGAGCTGAAAGTATAGCTTTTTGGCTGCCTCAGGCGCCACCTGGCTATGTATGCTTGGGTTGTGTAGCCTTTAAGGGGACGCCAAAGCAATCTGATTTTGATTCTTTGAGATGCATGCGCAGTGATATGGTCACCGGGGATGATTTTTTGGAGGAGAGCATATGGGATACTTCTGATATATGTTTCACAAGAGAATCATTTAGTATATGGGGGGTTGGTAATGAGCTTGGTACCTTCATGGTGAGAAGTGGGTTCAAGAAACCTCCTAAAAGGTTAGCTGCAAAGCTTGTGGATTTTGACACACCAACTAGTTCAGATGATACAGTTGTTGATGCTGAAATTAGAACTTTCTCTGCTGCACTTTTTGATGACTACGGTGGCATGGTATGCAATTTGGTTTTTTAAACATGTTACTATGTTTCATATTATCTGACATGAATTTAGCTCATAAGATTCTGCATATTGCTAGCTAGCATTTGACCAACTGCTGTTTCATATGTTTGGAATCACAGATGACACCATTGTTCAATGTATCTATGAGCAGTGTAGGATTTAGTCTGCATAGAAGGCCTGACTACTTGAATTCCACTGTCAGCTTCTCATTGGCTGCCAGATCATATAATGATAAACTTGAAGCTTGGGAGCCTTTCGTTGAACCCGTTGATGCTGTCGTAAGGTTATATCCTTCTCCTTGCTCATGCTAATTTTCTTTGATTTCTGCTGGTCTCTAAAGTTGTAGAAATCATATAAGCTTTAGTAACAGGTAGCTTCTTTTTAAAATGGCTTTAAAATAAAATTGTCAAGCTTGATTTCTATGACTAAAGGGAAATTTTAGCTTTTAACCTGGCTTACACCTAAACCATTTTATTCAATTGGGTTGGTTTTTTTTCTTTAAAGAATAGTTTTTATAATCATAGCTTATTATTTTAAAACTTAAAATGTAAAAGAGGTGTTGGTTGGTCAACCTGACCTGTGCTGCTGTGCGTTTTACCAATCCTCACCGACGCACCCATTTTGTCACATCTTGAACATGCAACTATTTTAGGGTTTGCTACCACCATACACACACACACGCACGCACACACACACACACACACACATATATATTATATTTATTATAGATTATGGATAGATGGTTAGATAGGTATATTTATTATTGAAACAAAGTTACTTTTTATCCGTCAAACACGGTGAAGTTAAGCTATGTGTTCACTGTGAAGATTCACGATTTGAGCATTTAGGTCCAAATTGACCCAGATAGTGTAACCCTTTAATATTTTGTTTTTCAGATTGGATTAAGTTATTATCGAATGAATCAAATAGTCCCAAATTAATTGAATAGTGATTTCATATTTACACACATTATACTAACGTAATTTCAAGTAGTGAACTGTGATAATGCTTAAGCACTCGTACGTACTAGTGTTTATGCAGTTCTCTACTCGTATTGAAAGACTCTTCACTTCTGTACATTACAATGGTTTCAAATCACTTTTGTCAACTCATATACCTTGTTTCTAGCTTAGCGCTTGAAAGTCAACAAATGAGCTCTACATACTAGAATTTTATACATACAATGAGTTTTTGTTGGTTGCTATGTACAGGTATCAGAATGATGCCAATGCCCCAAGTGCTGCATCTCAGTTACGACTGACATCTACAAGGGAACTTAATCTTAATATAACATTATCGAATGCTAATATGCTTATTCAAGCTTATGCCAGCTGGAATAATCTTAGCTAAGTTCATGAACCCTCTGCTGTTAGGGTAATTTTCTGGTTCTCTTTCCGGTTATTAATTTTTCATCTTGTGTGTACTGGTAGTCCTGTATTATTAACTGACTTTTCAATATATGTTTCTCTTTATCAGGAGGCAATATCTCCATCTGGTGGAACACCAATCATTGATGTTCATCACAGCAAAAATTATTTTGTTATCCCTCAAAATAAACTTGGGCAGGATATCTATGTTAGAGCTACTGAAATCAGGGGACTTCCACATGTAATCAAGATGCCATCTGGGGAAAAGAAGCCTTTGAAAGTACCAGTTTCTAAGAACATGTTGGATTCTCACTTGAAAGGAAATCTATTCAAGAAACTCAGATCAATGGTGACAGTAGTCATTTCACAGGCACAGGTTTGTTCCTTTGTTTATCTTAATGAATTTTTTTTTCAGTCAAGGTATCAAATGTTTTCATTAGCCAGTCTGACATAGGGACGTGAAACTATCCTTCCCTTTCAGTACACATGAAACTAGTTATGATTATGAAAGCTGTTTACATTCCACTAAATGAATCCGTGTAACACAGTATATATTTGGGCCATTGACCAAATATCAGGAAAATATGAATGTAAACCAAATTGTCAAACATAGATAAATGATACACAAAATCCCTATTTCATGGCCCTCCAGTACGAGTGATTATTATAAACTGGTAGTGGTATTTGTGCATTTTTGGAAACTGTTCATTGAGTTGTAAACACACTTTTTGTTTGATTATTCTTCATGTGAATTTCAGGATTCACATATTATTATCTTTCCGTGATGATCTTACATGTTTTTCTTTGCAGTTTCCTAGAGTTGAAGGACTGGGTTCTCATCAATATGGCATTGCTGTCTGTCTAACTCCTGGCCAAAGTTTGTCCCTTCTTGGTCGACAAAGTGCACGCACAAGCGGTGCAAGCTCAGATAGTGAAGAATCCTCTAATCTTGACTTGGTTACATGGAATGAAATATTCTTCTTCAAAGCAGATCCACAGGTTAGTAATTGGTCTAATAAACACTGAAGACCAATTAATCTTTCACTGAACTCTGATACTAAACCTACTCTAGAACCTTAGATGATGGTTTCTTATTTCATTCATCTGCTGTATTATTATCCATCATCCCCGGTGTTAGCCAAATTTGTATCTTCTTTAAAAACTGTGTTTCTTTTTCCTTTCTTTGTTTCTGGGCTCAGAGCCATATCATATGACATTATAGACAGATGATCAAGATTCTACAGGTGCAATCAAATTAGCATTACTGTCTTTCAAATGACTGTTCACTTTTCTTTTTTATGCAGGATGACTATATGGTGGAGTTTCTAGCAACTGACATGGGGAAAGGTAATGTATATAACTAAGAGTCATGCCTGTTCGGTTTTAATCTACATACTAGTCTTGAGCATTTTAGATATGATTAGCAGTTGACGATTGCCTGCCATTGGTATCCTTTTAGCAGCATTGGTATGATGTACCGTGGTTCTATTGCGCACATCTGGTTTGCTTGACTGTGCACTAAATGAATTGTGCAGCTTTAAAAAACAAGCCACTAATATTTAAATAATGCAAATTACATGAAGGGTACATATGTTCTGATTACCACATTTAGGCTTACCTTTATTTTTCTTATAGGTGTTCCTGTTGGATACTTTTCTTCTTCTTTGAAGGAGCTACAAGGAACCCTAGATAATTCTACAGGGAATGGTTTTAAGTGGCTTGAGTTGTCACCGGTTGACTCAACTGTGAGATTCTTGACACTAATTATTAAATACCTTGTTCCATAGTTTGACTGAATACTAGTTAAATCCGTATATTTGTTCTTGATATTTCAGAGAACAACTCAAGTAAAAGAATCCAAAACCACACATGGAAGAATACAGTGTGCTGTGTTTCTCTCACCACGATCAGGAGCATTAAACACAGGAAAAGGCTTTATTGGGGAAAGAAATTCTGGTTATATACAAATTAGCCCTACAAGAGAAGGCCCCTGGACCACAGTGAGGCTAAATTATGTTGCACATGCTGCTTGCTGGCCGTTAGGCAATGCTGTTGTTGCAAGTGAAGAAATTGTGGAGGATGGCAATAGATATGTGAATATCAGGTCTTTGGTCTCAGTTTCTAACAACACGGATTTAGTACTTGAATTGAGTCTCCATCTTGATGCTCACAATGAGAACTTGGATACAATAGATGATGCAAGAAAGGATTCTCCAAGTAATGAAATAAAGTCAAATGATGTACAGGACCAGATCTTCATTGGAGAATTGAAACCTGGTGAAAGTCTTCCACTTCCACTTTTTGGACTTGTCAATTCTGGATATGTTCTTCAGTTTAGGCCTTCTGCTCTGAATGATGACAAGGAATATTCATGGAGCTCTGTTATGGATAGACATATGCTGTCAGAAGTTGTTGATATCCCCAAACAAACGTCTGGTATTAATGTCTCAAGTCTGAATGAGTCTGAAGAACTTATATACTGCTCAGAGATAAGTGGCACATCATCAAATAGGTTGCATGGAATGTGGTTTTCTTTGGCAATTCAAGCATCTGAACTATCAAAGGACATCTCTTCTGACCCTATTCAGGATTGGAATATTGTGGTGAAATCTCCTTTATCCATTACCAACTATCTTCCTCTGACATCTGAATATTCTGTTCTCGAGATGCAACCAAATGGTCATTTTCTTGCATGCGCTAGAGGTGTATTTACTCCAGGAGAAACTGTGAATATCCTGAACGCTGACATTAGGAACCCTTTGTATTTTTCACTCCTACCACAACACGGGTGGCTGCCAATACATGTGAGATATTACATTTTTTTTTCTACAAGTGAAATGATTTTTATTACTGTTGAACTTTCCTTACCGTGTTATCTTTTGTAGGAGGCTGTGCTTATATCTCATGCTTCTATTGATCCGGCAAAAACATTAGGTTTAAGAAGCTCCGTTTCTGGGAGGTCTGAACATTTTCTTCTAACTTCTTTTTTCTTTTGCCTCATTATTTGTCTTTGTTGTTGGTATACGCAGGGTTGTTCATGTAGTTCTTGAGCAGAACTTTGAAGTTGAAAGACCTTTGGCACCCAAGATTCTAAGAATATATACTCCATATTGGTTGACAGTTGCGAGATGTCCGCCACTTGCATTTAGGCTTGTAGATATTTCCTCAAAGAAAACAAAACCTAAGGTGTTACTCCCTTTCAAGTCAAAAAAGATTGATGAAGTGATTTTAGAGGAGATAACCGAGGAGGAATTTCATGATGAATATACTATTGCTTCAGCTCTGAATTTCAAATTGTTGGGCATGTCGGCATCTATTAGTGACAACGGAAGTGATCATTTTGGGGATGTTAAAGATCTTTCTGCACTTGGTGACATGGTATTAATGTTTCTTCTCCACTTACCAGTGGTTTGTTTTTTTTTTCTGGCTTTTCATGCAAGTACTTCTTTCACTTGTTTAGGATGGTTCACTGGGCATATCTGCTTATGATGCATCCAAAAACTGCATGCAGCTCTTTGTATCTTCTAAACCAACCTCGTATCAATCTGTTCCAACAAAGGTTGCTGACAGTCCTTTAAAGATTATTTTTTCTTTTTTGTTATCTTTAACTTTCTCCAAAACTTACTTTTCATTGTCCTCTAGGTAATTACTGTGCTCCCATATATGACGTTTACTAACAGGCTTGGTCAAGATATTGATGTGAAGCTAAGCAGTGAAGATCCGCCAAAACTGTTGAAAACATCGGACGTACGAGTGTCCTTTGTTTATCGTGAGACTGAAGAACCTAGTAAACTGCAGGTACAGACTAAATGAATGCATAAGTGCATCTAAATCCAATTTATTCCTCATTTTGAATATGCTACTGAATCTTTTCTTTGTATCGACTTTTTTGGTAGATCCGAGTTGAAGGCACAGAATGGTCATTTCCTGTTCAAATAGAGAGGGAGGACACCATATTTATTGTTTTGAAAAAGGAAGACGGCACTCAAAATATTATAAGGACCGAAATTCGAGGCTACGAGGAGGGATCACGTTTCATTGTTGTATTTCGTCGTGGACCAAAAGATGGCCCCATTAGGTACCGCATTTATAACTTCATATATTTATAAACATTTTCATACTTTTATCTTATTTGTGAAAATCGCGTCTTAACAGGATTGAAAACCGGACAACTAGCAAAGTAGTAAGAATTCGCCAGTCTGGTTTCAGTGACGATGCTTGGATCCGATTAGAGCCTCGTGCGAGTACTAGATTTTCATGGCTTAACCCTTATGGTGAGAAGTTTATAGATACTGAGGTGCACAGTGGTAATCAGGTTTCAGTATGTAAACTGAATATGGACAAGTCAGGAGCTTGTTTAGAATGTGAAGGAACAGGGCTACTCTTTCATGTTGTAGAAATGGGTAATATCAAGGTTGGTAGGTTTGTGGATGACACATCAGCAGGATCACATTCAGGTGGACTTAGTAGATCTTTGGCAACTTTTGAAAACTGGAGGACTGCCAACATGGCACCCACAGAACAGGAAAATGCAGCTCCTTTGGAACTCATTGTCGAGTTGGGAGTTGTTGGGGTTTCTCTTGTAGACCATAGGCCAAAAGAGCTATCTTATCTTTACTTAGAAAGGGTTTTTCTATCCTATTCAACTGGCTATGATAGTGGGACCACAAGCAGGTTGGTGTTTTTGACTTTAAAAAGTATAATCTGTTGGTTACAAATATATTGACAAGTTATGCTCGCTGGTCTAATAATGGCAGGTTTAAGCTTATACTAGGTCATTTGCAGCTTGACAACCAACTTCCTTTGACATTAATGCCTGTACTTTTGGCACCTGAAGAAGCATCTGATACGAACCACCCGGTTTTCAAAATGACTATTACAATAAGCAATGAGAACGCTGATGGTATACAGGTCTACCCATACGTCTACATACGGGTAATGTGCTTCTTGCTGTCTTCAAACTTTCCTGTATGCGGAAACTAGTTCAACGCATAATAATGTTTTGGTGTTGATATTATAGGTGACTGACAAAATTTGGAGATTGAACATTCATGAACCGATAATCTGGGCGTCTGTTGAGTTTGTCAGAAATCTTCAACTTGATCGCATCCCTCAAAGTTCAAGTGTGGCACAAGTTGATCCGGAGATTCGTGTAAAGTAATAGTCTACTTTTGGGTCCAACTGAACCTTTTGATTTTAGTTTGTTGAATATGTTCAGTGAACAGAGACTGATCAATTAAGCAAATCAAATGGTAACACAATATTTTTTTCTTCCCTTTTTTACAGCTTGATAGATGTTTCCGAAGTTCGACTGAAGTTATCTTTAGAGACTGCACCAGCTCAAAGGCCTCATGGAGTTCTGGGTGTATGGAGTCCCATACTATCAGCAGTTGGTAATGCATTTAAACTTCAGGTTAGTCAGTTTAACTATTGAACCACTCTATATTCTAGTGGCATTATAAAAACATGCTACCAGCATTAATTCATAATACAAGCATATTTTGTCTCCAGATCCATCTGAGAAAAGTAATGCACAAAGACAGATACATGAGAAAAAGCTCAGTTGTTCCCGCCATTGGTAACCGCATCTGGAGAGATCTTATCCATAATCCTTTGCATTTAATATTTTCGGTGGATGTGTTGGGTATGACAAGCTCCACACTGGCTTCTTTAAGTAAAGGATTTGCCGAGCTTTCCACAGATGGCCAGTTTACGCAACTGCGGTCAAAGCAGGTTTGACCTTTTCATTATGTTTTCTCAATAGTTTTAGTCTTCTTCATGGTGTATTCTGGAAGCTATATTCTAGCTAATAACTTATGGGCCCAGGTATGGTCAAGAAGGATAACTGGGGTAGGGGATGGATTCTTACAAGGGACGGAAGCTCTTGCTCAAGGTGTTGCTTTTGGGGTGTCTGGTGTATTGAGGAAACCTGTTGAAAGTGCGAGACAGAATGGGCTTATTGGGCTTGCTCATGGGCTTGGGCGGGCCTGCCTGGGATTTGTGGTACAACCAGTTAGTGGTGCACTGGATTTCTTCTCATTGACTGTCGACGGAATCGGTGCCAGTTTTTCAAGGTGCTTAGAGGTTATTAACAACAAGACTATCATACAAAGGATAAGAAATCCACGCGCCATTCGTGCAGACAATGTCCTTAGAGAATATTCTGAAACAGAGGCAGTTGGACAGGTATTATTATTATAACCACAGTTCAAATATTTCTAGTTAACTTGATTACGTATTTATAGATCATAAATATTTTCTTCCCTCCCACAAAGGCTGTATTCTTAATAGTTAATAGCAATGAAGTTTATCCCCTGCGAACAGCATTCTGTCAACAAGAAAAATAATAAAAACTTAATAAGTATTTGGTGGACTAAGTTATTACTTCTATTTTTGGCCCCACTGAGTCCTAATCCCTAGGCCTGTAAACGAACCGAGCGTTCAATGAACCGTTCTTATTTAAAAAACTAATGAACATGAACAATATTTTTTGAACACGTGTCTCGTTCGTTCATTTATGTTGGCGAATGTTCGTTTACGTCGTCCATTTGTGTTCGTCAGTTTACCTTTGTTTGTTTGCGTTTGTTAGTATATTTATTTAAATTTTTTAGGCTCATTACAATTTAGTCCAGTTTTAATAAATTTAGGCACAACACATTGTTGTTCACATTTACTTTTGATTGGTTTTTTTACCTCATTTATGTACGTTCATCTATGTTCAGTAACATCAGTTATGATCGTTTGATTACATTCGTGAACCATTCGTGAATATAAACCTTTCGTTCAGCTAAGTTAAATGAACGAACATGAACATGGCAATAGGTTCCTTTCTTTTAACAATTTCAGACTGTACATATATGTTTCCATAAAAAAATAATAATTTATTTATATTTTCCTTTACAGATGATACTGTATCTCGCAGAAGCCAGTCGGCGGTTTGGATGCACTGACATATTCAAGGAGCCATCAAAGTTTGCATGGTCTGATCTATATGAAGACCATTTCATTGTTCCATATCACAGGATTGTTTTGGTAACTAGTAAACGAGTCATGTTGCTTCAGGTACTTTTAAGTGTTAATTAATCTAAATTCAATTGCTTGTTTTTCATATCTAAATCACAATAAACTTTATAAAACTTGTATTCTGCACGGACAGTGTTTGGCTCCTGAAAAGATGGATAAAAAACCATGTAAAATCATGTGGGATGTGCCATGGGAAGATCTCATGGCACTTGAGTTAGCAAAAGCTGGTAATCCAAAACCGTCTCATCTAATCCTCCATCTCATAAAATTCAAAAAATCAGAAAGCTTTGTTAGAGTCATCAAATGTAGCACTGAAGAAGAATCTGATGGAAGTGAGCCACAAGCTGTTAAAATATGTTTAGCAGTGCGTAAAATGTGGAGATCCTATCAGTCTAGCTTAAAAAGCCTAACACTCAAGGTAAATAGATAAAATCATATGTGGTAATGTAGCATTCTTGATTCAAGTATAATATAAGTAGGACCCATATTGGCCTTTATGTGCAGGTCCCTTCTAGTCAGAAACATGTGTCATTTGCTTGGAACGAGAGCGATTGGAGGAATTCACGTAACCAAAACAAATCCATCATAAAGTCGAGAGATTTCTTGTCCCCTAGGTTCTCTTCCGATACAGGAAGTTTTGTTAAACACGCAATCAACTTTACAAAAGTCTGGACCAGTGAACAAGAATTGAAAAGCCGTCACACATTATCCAAAAATACTGTAACCATCTCAACCATTCTAATTTCAGTTTGTTTGCCAAGTTGTCACATATTAATCACTCAATCCCCTTTGTTGTCAGGTTGTTGAAGATACAATCATCTGCAGTATCTGGCGCCCAATCTGCCCAGACGGGTATCTTTCTAAGAACAGTTTTAGTCTGTTGGCACAAATTAAAATTTAATAAAAGAAATGTCATAAAATAAATTTGGTCAACTACTGTTTTGTAGGGGTGTGCATGAAACCGAAAAAACTCATTCGTAACCAAAATAACCAAACCCACAAAAAAAAAACCGACAGTTGGATTTATGTTTCCATAAAAACCAAACTGTCTGTTCAGTTTCAGTTTTCATGTAACTAAAATTGAAACAACCAAAACCAAACTGAATTCATAGATTTAATATATTATGATTTTGAACTTTTAAGTTATTTATAGAAATATAATAAGTAGTGTAATCCAAGTATTTTAGGCCGAATGTATCATAAATATGTAAATGCCCCATTAATAATTAACAATAGATTTAAGCCTAAAATTTTACGGCCAAATTCATTATGTTTGGCCAGTTTTTTCAGCCCAAAAGTTTCAAGCCCAATCGGTAAACCGAACCGAACTCACACCAAAAACTGAAAAAAACGAAACCGAACAGTTTTCGAAAACTGAAAAATTGAACATCTGTTTTTTGGTTCCGGTTTGAGCCAAAAACGCATGCATGCCTCTACTGTTTTCATTTATAGCTTGTTCTAAATGTAACATATTTTAGGTGATGTTTTCATTTGAACAATAAGATGTTGAAATTCAAGAAGCTGCTTTTGGGAAAACATAAGTTTTGTTCTTTTGGCCAATAAACTTTTCTTAATAGGATTCTCTTAGATTCTTTATAGGTTTGAAGTTTCAGAATATCTTTGTTAAGATGCTGCTATATATATAAACTAATCACATACAAATGCATTTTCAGCTATATATCAGTTGGTGATATAGCGCGTATTGGAATACATCCTCCAAATGTTGCCGCAGTGTATCAAAACACATATAGACTCTTTGCACTTCCAGTGGGCTATGATTTGGTTAGTACTTATAACTTTTCAGTTTTCACAAACTCTTGCAAAAGAAAGTTTGATGCTGTTTTATAGACTCTGTTTATCCTCTTTTTATGATGCAGGTTTGGAGAAACTGTGCTGAGGATTACACGAGCCCAGTATCAATTTGGAGACCGCGCGCACCCGAGGGTTATGTCTCTGGTGGTTGTGTGGCTGTATCCGGTTTTAATGAGCCGGAACCCGATGCTGCGTACTGCATGGCTGAATCAATTGCTGAAGAAACCACATTCGAAGAACAACAAATATGGTCTGCACCTGACTCGTACCCGTGGACATGTTGCATTTATCAGGTACGTAGTCCGGCTCTTCATTTCGTAGCATTGCGTCAGCCTAAAGAAGAAGCAGGATGGAAGCCTATGAGAGTTGTTGATCGATCATCAGAAGCTTCAACATCATCATCATCATAAGTAGGTTATTGATGTTACTGTTTATGTTTAGAAAAAAAACTGTCGTTTTTTGAAGCATGTACAAAAACTTTTGGTGCTGTTTTGGGGTTTTTGGTTTTGGTATAGGAGTGAGGTGAGTGTTTAATGAAGGGAATAAGTTTAGAACAGAGCTGCAAATGGTGTGTAGATATTGGTTTTAACATGCAACAAGAATATGTTTTTACATCTCTAAAAGCACGAGCAAGCTAGAGTTTAACCTAGAGTAGTCGGGCCATACTCGAGCCCTGTAAAACGTGTCGTCAACTACAGTCAGAGGTGCACATTTTTGGCTTTTTCTGCAAACCGGTTACGGGCTGGGTCAAAATAAGTCAAAGCTGGTTGGGTTGGAATTTGGAAATGGGTTAAAAAGGTCAATTGATTGGGTTTACCGGTTAAGGAGGCCAATGGGCCAGGACTTAGTGGTGCACAGGGCAGGAACCGGTTTCAATGTATAGGTTTAGAGTCAGATCTTAACCCTTACGGGTTGGGCTAGTTTCTAACTGGTTTCTACCAAACCGCTTTCAATACCGGTTTTGGTTCTGGAACTTGTTTTTTTTTAACATCTAATTACAGCCTTAGTGACAACATAGAAAACTCGATTTTGTGAAAACCAACAAGATCTTTGCTTGATTATTATATATAAATATATAAAAAGTAAAAACTTAAGGTTCATATTCAAATCGAAATCGAAATCTTATGCTTGCAAGAAAGAGTAATGTTGGTCAGTGAGAGTGACTCTCGCATACAAATATCTACATGTAGATGATATTTCGCTTCTTTAAATGAGTTTTGACCTTTTCTTATTCAAATAGTTACAAAGTACTCCAGATATTTTGGTTTGTTTTCATCCAACTTTATTAATCAATAATGCATTTTAGCATCAGCATAATATATTTGTGTTTTGTATAAGCTGTTCCACGAATCGAATATTCGAATTTAAAAATTTTGAAGTTTGATTCAAAGAATGAATCAAGATCTAGGTTGCATTTAGTTGAACATCTCATGTTACTATGAATAATGATAGCTATATTTGCAGATAAAGGTCTTCATTTAATGTAATAATGATATCTTATTGATTTAATATGTAATAAAGCACATTAGTTTAAGCCTTTGTCAATTCATTTTCTTACTATCACTTTAAGATTCCATAGATGACCTCTTACTATATCGGAGTATGGTTGGGGCATTGCAACACTCTAGGCTCAAGCGACCGGATCTATCCTATATCATGAGTAAGGCTGTCTTAGTTTCTACCAACTATATTAATCGGCTTTAGGTCGATGTAAAACACATTCTTTGCCATTTTCGTATTTGATGTTCCTATGACCTTATGTGAATATGTTGATGCTTATTAGGCTGAGGTGTATAGATGATAGGTAATCCACAACAAAGTGTAGTAAGCATTAACATAAATATAAAACAAAAACAAAGTACATCATTCTACGACCAAAAGCTATCATCATCAGACTAACGGAGTTAGTAATCCGTTAGTCTCGGTCCGTTATCAACAAATACACCTTTAGGTGAGACTGTCACCAGCCAAGTGTGAAGTTGGGACTGTTAATTGTCAATAGCGCATAGTTGAGATTATTTAAAACCAATTTTTCTTAAAAATAAAATCATATTTCCTTGGTTATTATTCCGAACGTTACAGTGTATATAATTTGTTAGCAATCAGATTTTATCACACGATAACTATTTGTTGTATGGAATGGAGTGTGTTTACGTCTCCTACTTGACATAACCACAAGTTCAAAAAGCAAAGTCGGTTTAGGGGACCATTTGTTATCAATTCAAACTTTTTGGAAGCGTTTAACAAAATTAAGAAATGAAATCCAGTCTTTGTCAGCAAAAGTGTCAAAAGATCTTCACCATTAATTAATTTGGTACCTATTTTCTATGAATTTCCTTAACATGGGACTATGGGAGCATTGTATAAGATGTGTTAGCAAGCATTATTAGTAATGTTTTATTACTTGGATTCTGGATTATTTGTACTGTGTTGGTGATTTTAGTGTTGTCAGTTTTATCTTGGGAATCGGATATACTTGAAATCCAAATGAGAAATCATAACACACATCAATACGAGTTCTGATATTAGGGGGTGAAACCGTTGGACCATGAGGAACTTAGTCCAGTGGTAGCAAAATGATCATTAGCAACAACTGTGCACCGGCAAAAAATGGTTGTTAATGGCAACTAGGTGATTAATGGTAATAATCAGTCCAGATTTGACAACTTAGTAAAAAGGGGGACCCAAAATATTCTCAAAATATATGATGGAGAAGATGAAATAAGGAAGTGGATTTATCCCACATTGGTGTAATAAGAAATTAAAAGTTGTTCCACATCGAAGAAAGAATAAAGTGAAGTTATCCCACATTAGTTTAAAAAGAAAATGAATTTATCTTACATTGATAAAAGAAGAAACTTATAAACTACTTATAAGGAGAATGGATCACAAAATAATATTCTTGTATGACAAGATATTTTGTGGCCTTAGCAAGGGTGCGTAGCACTCGACACGCACGGGCACAATGAAAGGTGATGGATGCATTGTAGCGCACTTTGCAATTCACATCATCACAAGCCACTTGAGAGCCGCCTTAGAATTTTTGTTAAAGTAGAAGAACCAAAAATGAAAAATTGAGTTTTGGAAGAGAGAAGCCCATTGCGATACGCGATGAGGTTTCACAAAACCCGATATTTTGGCGATGTCGCGCTACGTGGTGTAGCCTCCACGGAAATGTGACACATTTTGAGCCACATGTCGACACGTGACGAGTCATCAAGCCACGTGGCGCCTTCCAGAGAAGCTGAGTCGTTGCGCTAAGCAATGACTTGATAAACGGGGTGTCGCAATACGCGATGGCTCCCAAAATCAACCTATAAACGGGGAATCACGGCACCTCCCTCAATCACACCAAACACACATTCCACACACACACTTTAGTTCAATTTGCATGCAGAGACTCGTAGTGCGTGCCAAGCCCTGAAGTTCCGACGGTTTAAGCTCTAGTACGCAACATAGAGTAGAAGTGCTGCTCGTTTAAACTTAGGCATTTAACTCCAAATGCCCGTGTAAGGTAGGGGCTCCGCTTAAGTTATTATTTAATTATATTATATTCCTTAGACCCTAGTCGGGTTATAGCCCAAACCTTTATCAAATTTACATTTACATAAGCTTTACATATACAAAAGTTATGGTCAAAATATTGTTTCTTTATGATTAAGAAGCATGAGTTTTTACATACAAGGGGGATAGTCGATTTGATATTTATTCATAATGAAAAAATCTAACATAGACGTTTCTTTTTCAATGAGAAACGTAGCACATAATTGGTAAATAAACAAAGGAACTAAATGTCTGAATATTTTATACAAACAAATGATTTGACAAGGTTAAAACTATGCAAACAGACTAAAGGTATGAAGCTAGATCGTTGATCTAGTTAATTACAAAAGGTTATTCTCGTACTATAGGTCTGAGGTAACACTAAAGCATAAATCAGTGAATTGCACTAATCATAACAAATATGAATACACTTATACTTTACAAACTATTTAAACGATTCATTGATACAAAAGTTTGCATGGGATTACAAATTCCTAAAAATTTAGTATTTGTTGGCATAAGGCTAGTTATACTTATGTTTGGATCCTTACATATGTGGGCAAAGGGTAGGCATGCCTCGCCACACGTGATACAAGTTCCCGTCTCATTGAGCCCGTCTATAGAGTTGTGAGGGCTTGACTAGTGTGATATAATTGGTACGCCGGTCTAGATGACCGCTAATTGTCTCGAGTATGAACTAAAGGTTTATATAAATGATTTAACTTGGTTATTTCCTATGCCATGACGAGTCGGTTCAAAGACACCCGAGGGAATAACTAGGTTCATACAAAAATATTTTCGAGTCAACGTGTTCACCAGCATATAGCTGACGTATTTTTCCCCAAATTTCAGGAAGCAAGTTAAGCAATAATAGCAATGAGTTAAGGTTGATTATGAAGATAGATGTTCGCTACAAGAAGATGGCTCAATTTTAAGTTACTAAAATAATTATAATTTGTTTGAACATTTTTCAAATACTCATTTAATATTTGAAAAGTATTAATAAATAAATATTATATCTTCAACAAAAGTCTTCAGCTAAAACAACTTGTAACTCTGATATATTTATAAAACATATTCATTATTGGTCACATGCTTAGGCCCATGAAACCAGATGTGACAGTTAATGAACTGCACATTTAGTGATGGAGTTGACTATCGGATATTTGTTAGTCTACATGGGCGTTTACTATCTGTTTTGGTTCTAACCTTATTTCATAGATCTCTCGTAAACAAAAGATGGTTTCTCAATCCCTAACAAAACTCTTGTCGACACAATATAGCTTCATCTAGCTTACTTCAAGCACTTCTTTATTAATGTCAACCCCTCCCCCCCCCCCCCCCCCCCGCGCGAAAAAAAAAACACAAAAAATGTAAATCTTGGTCTTTTCTAGAATCGCGTTAGGAACGTAAGTTCCATACTTGTTCTTGTTTTCATTTTTAGTAGATCTTATTAAAGTTGTGAAAATTGTCATCAAAATACTTTGATCTAAAGTGATTCTTATGCTATTCAATATAAATACATATATCAATACACAAATACACCATCTTACAAATGTATCATATTAATTGAGACAGGGATCAAAGCGTGTCACCTATTATAAAGATAAAGATGTTGGTTCTTTGTGGATTTCGTTGCTTTACATAGGATACATACATAATCTTATGTCACCTATTTTAAAAGACGTTGATCCTTTGTGAATTTCGTTTCTTTTACTTGCGATGACCATTATATAATCTTGTCCTTAACTTTAGGCATTTGGGAGTCCCAGTCCACGTCTTATCATTGAACGGCTTAACCAACAACCTACAAACATCGGTCGTTTGAACTTTGAATGGGGCAAGTGAAAAGCGTAGTAATCTTTACAAAACGCGCCTCTCAATTATACACATATGTCAAAAGGGACACCTAAGTTTTGTTCCAATTGAAAGCCACAAATAAACTCTAGCCTATAATATGTGGATCTGAGTCATTTAGAACGAATGGTGCATGGCAGACGACTGCCCACCATGTGAGAATTTATTTTATCATTATTCGGAAAAGTGTCATGTTTCTCCAAAAGACAACAAATGATGTGACCAAAATGTAACAAATTTTGAAAATAAATTATACTTTCCACGTAATATTTCAAATGCTGGCCATTCGTTATTTATTAATGCAAATTAAAATTATACAATATCATAAAACTTGTATCATACATATTATATAAATCTACTTTCATCTTCATTGGGTAAAAGTAATTAATTTATACAGGCTTGGATCAATAATATATGTATTATATATTATATACATATTAACATATATAATATATAGTCTTAGATATATATATATATAGATATATATATATATATATATATAAACACATGCATACTATGGTGACATGTTTTGTGTGGTGTAGATCCTAGATGAAAAGAAGATAAGGTGGTGTTAATAACCACCAACCAAACACAAAAATGACAACACAAGTCCACGTAGGAATGACAAGAACATTACCAGCTGTTAATAAGAAATGTGTAAAAGGGATGGAATAACCTATGACTTCAGTTCACACCACATGTTTCAAATTAGGGCCGTCCAAAACATTCGTCGCTTAAACTCGTTTACCGCTCGCTCGAAAATTACTTGGAAAATGCTCGCTTGTATTTTTGCTCGATTGAAAACGAGCCGCTCTGCTCGGTTCAGTTTGTAAACGAGCCAAGCAACGAGCAAAGGTATGCTCGGTTCGGTTCGGCTCGAATATTTTTAACTTATTTTATATATAATTATATACGAACAAATATATAAATACTAGGTTAGTTACCCGTGTAGTACACGGGTTAAAATAAATAAATTTATTTAAACAATAACATAATGTGAGATACAAAAAAATATATTCAATAGATATAAAGATATATTATATGGTATAATAAATTACACACTATACAATATGAAAATAGAAAATTTATAAATTTATAAATATTTCTTGATACACAATATTTGTAGTTTTATTTGTAACTTGTTTTTCAAAACTTAATAGTTTCACATTGTTTCTGATTTTAACTTTAGATAATGCAACAAATAACTGGTCATGAGTTAAAACAAATTGTCTAAAAAACAAACCAACAATCTACAATGATTGACCTTCGCTTTTGTTAATCTTCATTCCATACAAAAATTAAGTGAAAATTTCATTATTTAAAATTAGTACTTTTATATAAAGGTGTAGGATTTAAAAAAAATAATTAAAATTGTGAGTTCCAATATTATTTCCGGATATGATTTCGGCTTTTATAGCACGGTTATCATATTGTATTTTCACATGTTGCTTAATTTCATTGCAATTACCAATTTTCTAGTTAATATTTTAATCAACATCAGTCCAACATCAACTTTTAAAACTAACCTATGACTTATAACCTTATATTTTGAGGTCATTAAAAAGTAAAAAAACTAATACTTTTTGTAACGTATCATTTTATGTCTGATAGATACCATATGAAGAATATAATGATATACAAAGTCAATTTATCGTCTGATTAACAGTGTGCTAACGTTTAACATTTGTATTCCAAAGATAAGAAGTTGTCTTTACCGCATGAAAAACCAAAACATGTAGTATAGTGTTAATATTTTTGTGGATTTTTATGATGATAAACTTAACATAAATAAAAGCTTACAATTATTTTTACTCCTTTAAATTTTTCATATTCCGTCAATTTTATAGTTTTATTTGTTCGCTTCAAGATTTTAGAATACTAAAAGTTTGTTTACACGATCATTATTATATCTTACTTCAAACTTATTTTTAATAAAAATCAACAATTTATTACACGTTTGTCTAAAAACTACTAATTTATTTATAAAATATATTATTTACAACTTTCAAATTTGTTTCTTATTGAAATTTTAAAGTGAAAAAGAAAAAAATAATGCTCGAAATCACTCGATGTTCAATCGAAAAATGCTCGATTCGATTTTGGCTCGTTTCGGTTTTTGCTTGGTTCGAATTTCAGCCGCTCGATTCGGTTCGGTTCGGTTGTAAACGAGCCAAGCAACGAGTAAGCCTTCGCACGGTTCGGCTCAGCTCGTGAACAGCCCTATTTCAAATCCTAGATTCATTTTAATTAAGTACCTTGGTAAATATAGACAATAGTCAGGGTCGGCTCAACGAATGTGGAGGCCTAAATTAAAACAAGATTTTAGGGTCTTTTCATAACAATTATTAAAAAAAATTTGATTATTATAAGTTTTGAACTAATATCCTATACTTTAGTAGCAACCAAACTTACCACCACACCAATACATTACTATACCTATTATAATATATCTATATATAATGTTTGTTTTCGGATTTAGAGGCCTTAACTGAGTGGGGGGCTAAAGCCTAACTTGCTTTCACTGTCCCACGAGTCACCTCTGCATATAGTTATATCTGTAACCGAATCATAACTAATCTACCTTACTTTATTAAAACCAAGGTTGCACGTTGATGATCAAGCATGATAGTACAACTTATATATGTTGAATTAGATAATTAATCGATACGTACTTCATAACTTCACATGTTTGAATAGATAAGGTCACAACCATTTCCAAAATATCCCAGTTTAAGACACCATCGTTCATGCATGTGGAATATTCTATAACTGGAAGGAAAAAAATATCTAAACAAGTAATTTAAAGAATTAAAAGAACTTGTTATAACAATAAAAATAACATTGATACATGAAGATTCGATTACAGTGGTATTAGTATCTAGAAGTTGCTTCAGATATGAATGATTAGTGGAAAGTTGCATGAGAACTGCTTTATTTGTAGACATTAACTAATTAATAAATACACTAGTAGAAACTGATCATCCATCAATATATGTAACTATGTTGTTAGCAACAAACGAACGATCATCAGTAACTATAAGTTTGATTGTTCATCTTGTATGTGTAAAATCCACACACACATATAAATGGTCTAAAAAATTAAAAAGTACACATAAACAAATTAGTTTGATGGGTTTTTTCTTTTTATTTATATAACCTACACTATCTATGTTAAGAGTAAAATGTTTATAAAATATAATTGATAATAAAAATACTTAAGTGACTAACATTTATTATACATGATGTAAAAGTTATAAGTTATGATTAAAAAAGTTATTTCTAAAAGGGAATATCTCATATAATAGTAACCAACTTTCAAAAGTGTTTCAATTATGTCATATATGCATATTTTTCTCAAATTGGGTCACTAAATTTTCAAATAGAGTCTCACCGATTTTTGTGTGCTTCAAGAAAGAAATGGAGGATAAGATGTGGGGGTCGGAATTTGCTATATGTGTAGTTATATTTAAAAAAAATTAAAAACGTTAATTATTTTAAAATTCAAAAATAAAAAATAAAATCCACATAGCCACTCAACGTCAACATAAAAAAAGATAAAAAGATTTTCTATGTGAAACAAAAAAGAAAAAACGCTAAAAAACATGTTAAACCTTTAATTTAATAAAATATGAAAATTGAATGATTTAATTGAAACATTTTTGAAATTTGGTTACTATTATATAAAATTATAATGTAAATATAAATAAATTAAATATATATATATATATATATATATATATATATATATATATATATTATTAACCAATAATAAAACCATGTGTATTGCTTGGGATTAATGCTTACGCGGTTCCTGAAAATGAAAATATAGACCTAACCAATGTTGATATTTGTGCACTTTTCTCGGCAACAAGGACCCACAAATATTGTCTTGTATCCATTTTCATTTTATAAAATACCTTCACACCCTTCATTCATTCCCACATTTATTTTCTACTTTTTCTTCCAAAATCCAAAAATGGCTTTAACTCTTCGTTCTTCTATCTCTTTAATTAGCTCAAAAGATATCAAGAAACTAAAAACACTAGACGATTTCCCCGGAACCGTTTGTTTTTCGCAGATCAAGCCTACACCGCGTCGTTTGCGAATAAAAAACGTGACACAAGATGCCCAATCAGCACATGTATCACCTTTTGAAGTAACGTTTGATGAACAAAAGGAAAAGTTTCATGCTTTATCAAGCAGCCACCATACGACTAACGAATCGAGGGTTCCGGTGTATGTGATGTTGCCACTTGAACAAACCAAAGGCGATAAATGCGAGTTTGATGGCGTTGAAAAGTGCGGGGGAGGTTGATGTTTGGTGGGGTCTTGTTGAAAAAGATGGACCAATGAAGTATAATTGGGATGGGTATGTTGAGCTTGTGAACATGGTGCAAAAACATGGATTAAAGCTTCAAGCTGTTATGTCTTTTCATCAGTGTGGTGGCAATGTTGGTGACTCTTGCAGGTATCATTTTAACTAATTAATTAACTAATTAACTTAGAGTTTTTTATTTCGTTATTGTCTAGTTTTTGTTTAATATTGTTCATAATAATATTTAGTTGAGACGTGTAAGAAATAGGTATACAATACGTGAAGAAAATGTCTTAAAAAATTAACCAAATTATTGTAACTATTATTATTATTATTATTATTATTATTATTATTATTATTATTATTATAAATAACAATAGTAATTATATAAATTAGCTATCATATAAATATTGTTAACAAGTTTTAATTAAGTTAGATTAATATATACTAGCTAGCATGTATATAGTTTATAGCATGACAATCTTGTTTTGGATATTTTAGTTTCCCATTACCACCATGGGTTCTTGAAGAAATCAGCCGAAACCCGGATCTTGTGTACACGGATAGATCGGGTCGGAGAAACCCCGAATACATATCGTTAGGTTGCGATTCGTTGCCGGTGCTTCGGGGAAGAACACCAATTCAAGTTTATTCTGATTACATGAGAGGTTTCCAACAAAGTTCAAGAACTACTTGGGAAATGTTATTGTGGTAATTATTTACACTTAATTACTTTTGTACAATTTTATTAAAAAGAATATAAAAAGGTGTTTAAAATAATAATAATAATAATAATAATAATAATAATAATAAAATATATAATTTTGTATTTATAGGAAATCCAAGTGGGCATGGGCCCTTGTGGGGAGCTGAGGTATCCATCTTATCCAGAGAGCAATGGGACATGGAGGTTTCCAGGGATAGGAGAATTCCAATGTCATGATAAGGTAACCCTAAATTTTCTTTTTTAAGAAAGCACGTGTGGTCTAAATAGTAACCATTTATATTATAACCACCGGTTCACTAGTTAAACCGGTTGAATAGACACAAGAAAATAAATTATATAAAGTCAGTCAAACGATTTACAATGAAGTGATAGGATAACAAGCAACAAGCTGTGTCGCAACCCCCTTTTGGATTGGAAACTCAATCCTACTGAAAACAAGATAATGATATTAAAAACATGGATACAAATATACAATCAATTAAGATACTCACAAATAATATAAAGAATATTAAATAAATAGTTATAACACTACATTTTATTGATATTTATGTTTGGAATTGAGTTTGAAAACAACTTATTAATTCAGATCTGTAACTTTTTGAAAACAATTTTTAATTCTTTCAAAAAGCTAAAATAATAATGACTTTTGTGTTTGTCGAACACCTTTTTAACTTATTGGCTTTTTTAAACATCGTATTAACTTATTAGCTTTTTAAAAAAACCATTTTAAAAAGACACAATTTATGACTTTTAAAAAACAACTTTTAAACCATTTTAAAAAGCTAAAATAATGATGAATTTTGTGTTTCTCAAACACTATTATAACTTATTGATTTTTGTGTTTATATACTAGTAGTACTTACTATGAAGCTATATAATTCACAAAATACAAAGTATATTATATATAGATCATAACCCGGTCTAGAACTGATCGGTCTGGTTCTGAAAACACTGATTAATTAACGACTATGCTCGTGTCGTTAATCAACAGTACATGAAATCATCACTAGAAGCTGCAGCAGAAGCAAGGGGCCAAAGAGACTGGGGAAAAAGTGGGCCCCCCGATTCCGGCCACTACAACCAGTTCCCGGAGGACACCGGCTTTTTCAAGCGAGACGGTACATGGGACACCGACTACGGCCGGTTCTTCATGGAATGGTATTCGGGTAAACTACTCGAACACGAAGACCGAATCCTAAACTCTGCTAATAACATATTCAATGGAACCGGAGCCAAACTGTCAGCAAAAGTCGCCGGAATCCACTGGCACTACAAAACTCGGTCACACGCCGCGGAGTTAACCGCAGGATGTTACAACACAAGACATTCAGATGGGTATTTACCAATTGCTAAAATGTTGGCTAAATACGACGCCGTGTTTAACTTCACGTGCATGGAAATGAGAGACAATGAGCAGCCGCAGCATGCTGGTACGTATTAACGTTTTGAATATATTATGAAACCACTAATTATTCAATTATAATAAGAGATATAAATACAGTTTAATGACTAATATTTAGCTAAGCAGTTAATACGGAAAAATATCGGATATCGGTCAAGTACCGATATATGAGATATTGGTTATAGCAGTGAGATATCGGTAGGATATCGGTAATTTTAATATCATGTAAACTTCATATATATAGCAAATTAACACTAATAATTCAGTATAGTCTCTTACCATTAACAAATTAACCTTTTGCAAATTGCAAAACACTAACAATCGTAGCAAGTAAGAATTAATTAAGACTTAAAACACTAACATTGAACACTAAAAATTGATAATTAACACTTAAAACACTGATATCGGGAATATCGGTGATATATCGGTCAAATATTAATCCAGTATCGGTCAAATATCGGTCAATATCATTGATATTATCGGTACCGATATTCTGACTTATATATCGCCAAAGACCGATTACCGATATATCACTGATATATCGGTGATATATCGGCGATATCGATTGCATAGATATTTAGGGATACTATTAAATATTAAATGCAAATTATATGCAAGTGTATATAAATACAGTATAATGACTAATATTTAGGGATACTATTAAAAATATTAAATACAAATTATATGTAAGCGTGATTTGCTCTTTTATAATCAATTTATTTGATGGTGTTCGCCTGAAGGACTAGTCAAACAAGTCAAGCTGGCGGTCAAGGCTGCTGGAGTTGAGCTGGCTGGAGAGAATGCATTGGAAAGATATGATGGTGGAGCTTATAGGCAAGTCCAAGAGACGAGTCGGTCAGATTCGGGTAATGGGTTGTGCGCGTTTACGTTTTTGAGGATGAATAAGCGGTTGTTTGACCCGGAGAATTGGCGGGAGTTGGTGAATTTTGTGAGGAGTATGTCGGAAGGCGGGCGGGTGAGGTTGCCAGAGAGCGATTCGAGTAGGACGGATTTGTATGTTCGGTTTGTTGATCAGAAGAAGAGAAGTATAAAGGGTGATAAGGAGGCTGTGATGGTGTAGATATTATTAATTGATGGGAGTGTAAATATAGTTTCACTTTCACAAGACACAATATTTTAGTGTAAGGAAATCAATAGTTTGTGATGTTTATAACTTATAAGGTGAATATATATATATATATATATTGGTATTTTTATTATATGCATCTTGTAATGTAAACATAGACAACTACTGTTTTATTTTCATTATTTAGTACTCTTTATTACTTTTGTTGTGTTTTGTTCACGTGTTTGTTCGCTTATCTTCTTGATTGACAGACATATATAAGTGAAGCATTGATCATATACATACGTTTGTCACAATGAACATAAACTAGCAAGAACTTACATATAATTTTACGAAGTCAAGTGAACATGAAAATGTCTTTGTTAACGTGTTCAAGTTCGTTTATTGGTGTGATTATGCACAAAGAACAAGCTCCACTCATTTGTGTTACGGACGGTGTATACAAGACACTAATGATAATGAAATAATATGATTGACCCAATGTGCACCTTTCACATATAGCCATATGGGTCAATCATTTTGTAAATCGATCGCAATCTATGGTTTATAAGGCTAAAGTATACCGGAAGTTTTGGCTAGGCATCCATCACTAAGCGTATCAGCTTATTAGATCTTGATCATGATTTGTTTTTGTTCTACTCATTTTAATTGTATTAAGAAATGAAATATAATGGATGAATTAAAATATTAATTTGCTATTTTATACTGCTTGTAGCGGTGAATTAAACGTTTTCCAAGTATTAAAAACAATGCCAAACGAGAATTGGAGTGTAGAATTATTAATACTTGGAATTGAGTGTTGTAAGAATAAGAACCTAGAAGATGGTAAATTAATTAAAACTTTAATGGCCCATCTTTAAAACCTTTTTGTTTTAATGGCCTTGGTGTGTGGGCCTTCATAAGCTTCCATCCAGCCCATCAAACATCATCCCATTTATCCATAAGCATCAGCTTCAAGCCCACCAATTCTCCAATAACCAGGCAAAACATAAGAAATCATTAAACAACTAACCGAAACATTTGGATATAAAATTGATAAAGGCATTATCTTTAACAATTACCTATGGACCGTCATCTGAAACTTATATTTGACACGAATTCCCGACTCAGTTTAAACACAACTCTCTGGTTTAGTAGCATGTTATCTAAAATCTTACAGTTTAAAGTTAAAAAGAAAAACAACTACATGTCAAACCTTTAAGATATTTTCTTTTGAGTAACATTTACATAACTTTTATACATATAATAAATGATTAAGTTTGTTAAAATAATTCAGGGGAACATACCATTTAGATATTTTTAATCAAAGTAGTATTTACATGATTTACTAATTTTCCTTTTATCCGATTCATTCAATAAACTTAATAAGGAGAGCAATCTATATATGATGACAACCTTGTAACTTGGATGTATTATGGTATAGATATATAATTACAATAAATTCCAACTAGTATTATCTAATATGGTCATTGAGATGTGTATCATCCATAACACAAATCAAGTTTCAGACTTGCCAATCGCGTCTCTTAAGCCCTCAACAACCTGGCTCATTGTCGGTCGGTCATCAGGGTTCTTGTAGAGGCAACTAATACCTAGCTTTGCAATGTTTCGGGCAACATCAAGTGAATACTGGTTGTTTAATCGTCTATCCATAATCATACAAAAATTCCTACTATCAGCAGGGTATTCTTTCACCCATTCTATAAGTTTCTGTTGGGATTTCGGTAGGCTTCTATCCACAGCTCGTCTACCCGTTAGAATCTCGAACACCACAACTCCAAAACTCCATACGTCGCTCTTAGATTTAAGATGGGCCTTTTCAGTGTATTCAGGGTCAGCGTATCCATATGTCCCGACGGGCTGTAAACATTAGTAACACCCGTTATTATTTAAAGACAGCTTCACCCCAACAATTATAAATCTTTTACATAATGTTTCAAATACATGTAATTTTTATTGATGGTAGCTCGACACATGTCTAACTCCCATTGGCTTGTGCTTTATGTGCAAAAAGTCAGTAATCCACATAAAATATGATGACACGATAAGATTGAATGTAGTGCCGTGATTGGCACAAAAACATATTTATTCTGCAAGACACATGTCAAATTTTCGTTAAATAAAAACGTGTTAGAAATGAATTTTTGAATGTTTTTTTCAATTAAATTTTATAACAAGTTAACAACATTTATGTATTGATTTTCCTTTACATATTTATAAAGCTAGCACAATGAAATATAAAAACAATCATAAAGTTTTTATATAATTACTTACCTTTGTAGATACATGAGATTTGTCCCCTTGAGGGCCTTCTCTAGCAAGACCAAAGTCAGAAAGCTTGGGGTTGAATTTCTCATCCAATAACACATTTGATGACTTGAAATCACGAAATATGACCTTTTTAAAACCCAACATTGACCACCAAATATCAACATATAGTAGTCAAAAACCTTTCTAAAATGAAAACAAACTTTGATTAAATATTCATCTAACAATATATACCTGGATTTCCAACCCTTGGTGTAGATAATCCAACCCCTCAGCCGCACCGAGAAGGATCCGCAGCCTTGTTTTCCATGGAATCGGTGGTAAATTCGTGTTAAAAAGATGAACTTCTAAGCTTTTGTTCGGCATGTATTCATACACTAACAATCTTTGCATCCGTTCGCCATCAACCGAGCAATATCCCAAAAGTTTTACAAGGTTTGGGTGATCTACTACCCCAAGAAACTGAAGTTCTGTTTGCCATTCTTTATGCCCCTATACATATATAACAAAAACACCATAATAAATTAATCAAATTCACAATGAAAATGGTAGGGTTATAAGTTCATAAATTTGTGGTGATCTTGCCGTAGTATAACTATATTTAGAGCATTCCTAGCAGCAACTCTATCTCTATATTTATAAATATACTAAAAAACACGACATTTTCTTTTCTATGTGAAACTAAACATTGGCCGATATTTATATCTTTGAATGTCAAAACTCATTCCTAGGAGCAACTCTATCTCTATATTTATAAATATACTAAAAAACACGACATTTTCTTTTCTATGTGAAACTAAACATTGGCCGATATTTATATCTTTAATGTCAAAACTCAAAAGTGATGGTGTTTCTTCAAACTTAATATACATATGATGTGACACTATTTATCTAGAACAATTCTTTAAAACAAACAAAAAAATATATACAAAACAATTTTTAAAAAAAATAAATAAATCAATCAATAGAAAAGATCTTGTAGTTACCTGCATGCTTTGCCTCTTAAGCCTTTTAATGGCAACCACAATAGGATCAGTTTGACTTTCACAAAGTCTAATCCTTGCTTTATAAACACTCCCAAATCCACCTTCGCCAATCTTTAAAAGCTTATTAAAATTAGTGGTGGCATCTCTAAGCTCTGAGAATGAAAACTTCTTCAAATTGTTTTCTTTTTTGCTCAACACTTCATGAGTTCTTCTTGGGTAGACTGAGCCTGCTGACTTGTTGACTAATCCGGTTTCCGGTTTCGGCTTTCGGTCTCTTGATAAATTATTATTATTAGTAGTAGTATTATCTTTTGGTTGTGGTGAACATTTTTTGGAATGAAATATGCTAAAACATTTCATCATTGAGATGTTGAATGAATAATGAAAACACCAAAATGAAAGCGTGAGATTTTGGAGTTTGAAAAACAAGATTATTTATGAATGTTGAAGAGATTAATCGGAGGTGTAAATGAAGGTGATGGGCGGTGGAGATGATTGGTCAACAAAGTTTATTATTTAACGTGACATTGACGCATGTGTGATTTAGTCAACTAGAATGACACGGTTCTTGCAATTGGTAAAACTATTATTATTATTATTATTATTATTATTATTATTATTATTATTATTAATTTCTACTAATGTATTTTGCTATAAATAGAAGAAATGGACAAATTTTTTGTAGAGTTGAACAGGAAAATGAGGTTGTTAAATGCTATAAACAGTACACGCGTGGTTATACGTTCAATAATTGCAGGCGTTGTTACATGTTATGGTCATAGATTCAAGATAAGACGCGTGGTATTGATCTCAGTTGATACTTGTTGAAAACTGTGTTCGTATTTGGCCTAATACTCGTTGGACTTTTGTAGGTAATTACCATTCGGTATAGAATACGCCTACTAGTTTGTCCTTACTTGGGTTTTATTTTTTAATATAGTTTTCTTATTCAAGAAAGTTAGAAATATAAACACAATAAATGAATGAATTTTTTAATTTTTGTATTACTTACGGAAAAAATAAAATTAAAAGAAAATGTACTGGTATGGTTCAAATAAACCCGTATGCATTTATAGTGGTATCACTTAATACCATATCAAACTCATACGCAAATAATATTAAACTATTCTCATACAAACTACGATACGCTAATATCCGTTTCATTACTTGTAAAAGTATTTCGGGTTTTGGGTTTATCAAGTTCGGATCCGTTTGTCATTCTTAGTCGGTTAGTGATGCAGCGGTAAAACCAAACAGAAGATCGAGTCACGTTGATTCTACGAATACCCGTGAAGAACTTCTCAAAACTCCCAAAATCCCACCCAAAGGTCTAAGGAAAAGTGAAGAGGAAAAAACAATTATTATCAAAATTAATTCTGTCTTTCTGAATTACATAACCAAACTATAAATAAGAGTTCTAATACGAAATGGGCCTGAAACGGGCCATGGGCCAAACACAAACCCAAAAATAAAAACGTAAAAAGTGCTGAAAAAACAATAAAAGACCCATAACTTTATTTAGGAGTCGTTTTTGGGCTTCAGACAGGGGCCAAACCGCTGTAGGCGTTTGTCACAATGTGCTCCTCGTCTCAAGCTTCGATTTGACTGGTAATGTGCCTGAAACGGAGCTTCGTGGGCCAAGTTATGCCCGTTTTCGTGGGCCACCCTTTGTTGCGCGATCTTGGACCTCCAGAAACATAATAGTCTGGTCTTCAATACTTGGGCCCACATCAGTTAGCACATCTAACACTAAAACCTATTTGTTTATTTGTGCATAATATCGGTTTCGTAAATATTATTACTATGAACAAACTCGTATGCGTCTAATAGTGCAATTTCTTTAGTATATTTGTAGTTGGATAATAGTTTCCATTTTAATTGTTTAAAAACTAAAGTTATTGGTTTTAATAAACTATTTAGTTTACAATAGACTATATATAATAAGCATAAGAATATAGTTAAAATGATATAATTTAAACTTTCGATAAAAGCATCAGTAGAAAGAAACAAGTGCGGTCCACACGGTTTACGCATTTCCGCCTCTAAAAGTAACAAATGACTTACACAAAATAACAAGGAACTCCTAAAGATTCAACAACACAAATAATTTCTTGTCGTAAAAGTGTGAACTATAATATCGGTTGTTTGTAATACAAGTGTCTTGTTGATTATGGAACATGCTAAGTGTCTAGCTAGTTATACAAGTGTGTTGTTAATTATGGAACTTGATAAGTTTTGTGACTGCACATGCACCTATAAGCGACCGGGCAAGTCTCAGCCTCAGCCGGTCTCACTGAGCAAATGAACCGCACCCTCACTAAGTGGCAAGGTGAACATGAGCCGCACACGTGCAAGCAGTCTGGTAACCTTGAACCCGCGATATGCAGTGTCTCAGCTCGATGATTGGTTAGACCCACTCTCGCGCCTTCAGCGAGCGTATCAACAGTGGTACCTACTAAAGATAATGTAAATAAGGATCTAAGAAAAGTGAAACTTGAAATGAAAGAATAAAAGTTTACCCATAATAACTGCAAGGAGAAAGAAGGAAAGTGAAGGGTTCATTTTGGGCTAAGTGTGAGTGTGTGATTTGGTGAAAGTGGAAATGGGATAAGACAGGAAGTAAGTGCCTTCACATGGTTTTCTACCTTGTAGTAATTATTTGGCCCAAAAAGCCCTGTTTAGTGTATACTTTAGGTAGCCTATTTTAAACAGTGGGCCTTCTAGTAGTAGCCCAAAATGTATATAAACCAGTTGGATAACCTGCCGTGTTGCGGCGTAGTTGGGCTGCCAAATTGATGTTTGGGCGCAAAATAGATGTTATGTGCTTCATATTTTAGACTTACATGTTGGTAGTTGATAGACAATATGCACCTAGGTTCCCGTTTATTGTCTATTTGGGTTTTAAACTTATTATGGCCTTGTCTTGCCAATAACATTTGTCTTTTTTCCTAGATGTCTTCAGTTGTATCATTACCAAAAGTGCTTATGCCCCCATTTTGTTCATTGCGTTTGTTGCTTCTTTTCTCCCGGATCTGTCGTTCCGAAATACAACAAAAGTTATTATCCAAAACAAAATAAAAAACATGTGCACCATGCCATGAATATGTTAAAATAACACACACAAGAGACGAACTTACCAAACCAATGTCAGACCAGACACCAATTGCATTCGACATCACCTCACCTGTAACAGAAAATGAAAATGTAATATAATGAACTAATAAATAACTAAAATAACAAACTGGGTAATGGCATTTGTCACTCTCAAGCTAAGTTTAAGGCGGGCACGTTGCAATACAACACACACAAACTGGAAAGCAAATACGTTATTTGGTTCGCTTTGGTTTTCATTTTAACCGGTTTTAAACCGAATATGTACACCCCTACATGGGATGGCCAAAACCAAACTGAGAACCGAACTGAATTTGGTTCATTTTAATTAGTCATTTAAAAGATGCAAGTGGTATTTTGGCTAAAATAACAGTCCACAATAGAAGTACTCTTAGTAGGGGTATTCGTAGGGGGTACCGTAGTTTCCACAATACCATTGAATGCTAACATCGAGCATTCAACAAAACTGTATATCCCATTTAAAAAAGAATGAAGAGTCTTTCGTGGAATCTCAAGTAATATTCAATATGTATATTTTAGGGATAATGGCTTCTAGCTGAACCCAATTTACTCACAGATCCTAAGGCGACCCCAGAATCCAGTTTGATTTCAACTAAAATCCGAGCGTGGAATCCAACTCGCTTAACTCGGTTTCAACCGAAAAGAGAACCCACGACCCAACTCGATTTCGACTGAAAAACCGAACCCATAACCCAAGTTGGTTTTGACTAAAAACCAAACACACAACCCAACTCAATTTTGACTTGGTTCACGAAAACATATTACATGAAAGCAAAAAGGTATTTCAGTAGATAAATGACCCTCAGGCCAATTGACAATCACTAATTAGGCCACCAATTAAAAGACGAAGTATAAAAGACAACAAACATACCTGACAATGACAGACTCAGATCACGGCCCTATTTCTGACCGCCATCAACTGCGAAACGAAAACACGATGTCGAATAAGATAATAAGAAAAGACGACAAAAAAAAGAAAAAAATGAAATCAAGACATATGACAAACCAGAGGTGAAGATAATGGAAGTAAGTAGTGAATAATTTGTTTTACGCCATACTTAAAATATCATCAACTGAATACATCGTTTAAGTTGATCACTAACTACATAAGAGTTACAAAATGTAAAAAATTTAAAACAAATGTTAGTAGTGTATAATTTCATTAATTTGTTTTGGGATATACAAATTTGCATGTGAAGTGGTGTACCTGCACTGTATATAAACGTTGAGTCAGTCATAATGTACATCAACTTATCCAACATATTCTTTATCAACTTTTATCGCCTAGGGTTCTGAATTGGAACCCGGCAACAACACATGTAGCTCCGGATCATAAACAATCACCATCGCCACGGTCATGCGCCGCCGCCGTGGGTTCCTAAATGAAGCCCGACAACAACGCACAAATTCACCGCCTAGACAGCCAACATGGCGACCTTCGTGCACCGTCGCCTGGGGTTCACAGATGAACCCGGCAACAACACAAACAAATCCGGCAACACCGAGAGAGTCTGAGATGAGAACGAAGAAAGTGGAAGTGTAGAGAGAGAGAGATTAGAGATAGTGGTGGAGACGCGTAATGCAATAGAGAGACAATTGTCATTAAACCAAAAAAGGAGAATGGCTTAAGCAACGTACACACTTTGGAAGCGCAAGGTACAACCGTTGATGCACAATATTAGACGAAAATGTAAATATATAAACTAGTATTAAGACCCCCCCCCCCCCCCCCCGCGTTGCTGGGGGGTTTTGGGGGTGGGATTAAATTGTGCAAAAAAACTTAACTTCAAACGTTATTGCGATTAGCTACTTGAGGCTCAGATGGCGGATTTGTTATATGAAAATACAAATTTCACACATTAGATCCCTATAATTGGTGTAACGTTTATGTCAATGTTAAAACTCCTCTATATAACACATCATTGACTCTTTTTAAGCTACCACGATGTATCATTGACCAATTCAATCTCAAAGCTGGCAATTTATTTCAATTCAACTTTTTAAAAGAAATACCGAATATGACCTTAAAACTATGCAATTTACATTTGTAAGTTTATGTGATATGACCCAATTTCAATTAAAACCACATTTGAATTATAAATGTAATCAAATTTCAATTAACCTCAAGCAATTTAAACCTAATTTAAATTACAAATGTAAACCTGCAGTGACAAACTTTGACCATCAAAAGTCTATGACAGCAATTTTGACTATCTTTAATCAATTTGGATTTTGGGTTGTTATTTAACCCATTTTTAGTTTTTTTAAAAAGAAAAGAAAACCAAATAACAACCCTTAATTTAAAAAATTGCTTCTAATCAGCACAAATAAAGTTAATTTGCGTAAAAGGTATGGTCAACACACGTGATTAAAGTAAACTCGAATTAGACGTTACATAAGTACTGAAATTAGACGCCACAATATTTAGGAACTAACGCATACCCGAATAGTAGCATGAACCAAAAGTATCCTGAAATTAAGACATGCACGGTCCGACGATCATCAGAAAAGCTTCGCAAACCTGCAAATATACAAAAATCAAACTGAAAAGGAAAACGTGAGCTCGAATTAGAGGCTACTTAGATGCTACAATATTTGGAAACTAATACATACCCGAATCGAAGCATGAACAAACATTATCCTGAAACCAAGACATGCATGGTCATGGATATTGATTCCAATGTTAAATGAATGACTATTAAAAAAATACAGACACGTCATCATCACAGTCACATTCAAGGGTAAAACTAACCGAAACATACGGAAGTTGGGGAGTTTCAGATAAGAGCAGCATAGCCATCATGACCATTTATCAAACAATTGTAGAATCAAATCATCATGACAGTCAAATTCTCACCATCGTCGGTTGTACATGTGTGCCAGTGTAAGTCAAAAGAAACGGTACAATCGTGAGTGACAACCAAACTTGAAAATAATATATAAACAACGGAATTAAAAAACAACATATTTTGTTTGTCCACGACTTGTATAGCATTTAATATACCGTATACAACAAAGGCAAGTCGCTCACAAAGTATTAACATAGCCACAAACGACTGTCAAAAGGTGTAATAAAAAAGGCTCATAATCATATCATGACTGCAACAAAAGTCGCCACGCCAAAAAAACAAATCATGGCTACAACAAAAGTTGCCACACCAAAATCTGAATCGTCATCACATCCATAAACCAATTTATCTAATTAAATTACCCCTCAAATTAACCTCGAAATATGTTTCAAAGGCCCTTGATTGTGACTATGATGAAGCTCAAATGAGGCCTAGTTAACCATCATAGAAACGCAAACTTGTTAGGATTTTAATTACCAACGTTTTCAAGCTACGGACCATCTACTAAACGTGTGCATAGGTGGAAACAAAGTGAAAAACACTATTAAAAAGGCCAAAAATAGCCGTACTTCATGAACTTTATAATATAATATAATTATATAATTATAAATCATATTATAACTTTTTTTATTAAACGGCAAAAAAATATGATATTTTAAATGTAACGAATTTCATCGCATTCGTGAACTTCTAATACTTTCATTGTAAGAGTAAATTGTTTGTTTGTTTGTTATTTTTCATGTAGCTTACGTGAAATGAAGCTTTTGAATAAATAAACCCCTTATGTTTAAATTTTTCATTAAGGCTTATTAGATTTTAATAATCCCTAATAACTGTTATTGTCCGATAATAATTTCAAGTCGGTTTATCATCGCTAGCGGTCCTAAATTTTAAAAAAGTTGGTCCCCGACGGTCCCATGTTAAATAGGACTTAATGACGTTATATTTTGTTCCGAGTTTCGAGCTAGCGTTTTAGAGTATTTGATCGGAAGAAGGATACGAGATTGATGTAAAACTTAGTTCGAAACGGTGATCCAAACGGCTTGATTTTAATTAATTGAAAGTTTAAACACCTGAATTGAAGCATTGTCTTATAAATAGATATGAAAGTAAATTGTTGTTTTTTGACCCCTAACATTTAACTTTGTTTGCGGTTTTAGCCTTTAGGCTAACTCCATCCATCTTAACGGGAGATAATGAATGAAAATGATTTAAAGGGCCAAAACCACAATCAAATTTAAATGTTATGGATTTTTTCGTTCAAAGTTTTATTTTTGGTATAAAGGACTATGAGACGTAAACCCCCTACAGAGGGGAAAAAAACAATTTACTCTCGTTATAAAAATATGTCATTTATAGCAAAATAAACTTGCTAGTTGTTAGGGTTAAAAATATATACTGAAACATGTAGAGACAACTCACTCCACATGTTAAAATGATAGTTTGGGCTTCTCTACCAAAACATGAATTACACATAGTTTTAGTATAATGGGTAAAAAATAGGAGCAACTTCATAGAATAATAATCAAATTTTAAAAAAAATAATACAGTACGAAGTTAATGGTTTGATGAGATGACTAAAGTGGTGTTGGTTTGATCATAAGGTTTGGAATATAGCCCGGGTTTCTTACAACTTTGCCCATTCGACAAAGTTAGGCCCCTAGGTTTAATAGTTTTGTTAAATCATTCACAAACTTCAAATTAAGTATTTAATAATAATAATAATAATGATGATGGTTAACTTTGATTTTTATTTAAATTATTACCAAAACTTAACAAGCCAATACCGACCGGATTCCCACCATGTTTCTGCCGCAACCAACCGAGTTCCCGTTACAATCCCGCCATAATACGCGTGTTGAAAGCAACTAGTTTAAATTAAAGTGAATGATTGATAAAACTCAAAATATTAACAGCAAAACTAAATGCAAACATGTACTAAATCCATGAATGATTTCAACAAGAAACCAAATCTTTAATCTATAATATATATAAAAGAAAACCCAAAAATCTTAGGTGTCGCGATGTGGTCGTTCCCCCTTTTTTTGGAGTCACCAGATTTGCTTGATTTTTAAATGGAGGCTTCTCATGCATTTGACCCGAATTCACGGGTATGGGTCTTACCAAACCCATATATTCTTTAAACGAGTTATAACATCTCATTAAATTAAAAACTAATCTCACCAAATTATTGATGTGAAAATCCTATAAAATAGGATATACTAAAAAATAATATATGATTTATTTTTAAAAAAAGATATATATAATTTATAATTAAAAACCGATTTATAGTAAAAAAAATAATAATAAACAGGTCTTGGGTCTCACCATACCCATATAGCTTTTAAATCGGGTTATAACATCTCATTTATTTGGGAAACAAATTATCATCAAACCATAAGTATATTATTAACTTTCATACAATAAAAAAATAATGATTCAAAAAATAAATAAATATTAGAAACAAATAATATAAAACAACCCCGTAATACGGGGATAAAAACTAGTGTTTTATAATTATGAATTTATGATCAAGTTATATACATTTTTTGTGGTTTACTCATTAGAGTATGCTCCACGTTAAAGTGATCGGTCTACCTTAGGGCCTGGTAGATAAATATTAACAAAACTATAGTTATGGTAGTGATTGGGCCACATGCGCATATCCATACACTAGATTCATAAGAGTGGAACATGCATGTCTATGTTCAATTAAATAATGCCCTTTTAAATAAACTTTTATTATTCTTTATGTCCCTTCCATTCACAAAAAATAAGAGATGAACATAGATTGTTAAATGTAATAAATCCTTATAATTTTAAAATAACGAAAAGTATAAAGAATCGGATGATCGCCTTGCTTGCGATGCGCACATATAATGTATATATATATGAACCTCGGGTGGACAAAAGTGAAATTGCACTAATTTTCACGTTATTTTACTAATCTCTTGAAAATAACGTTAAAAGTGACGAAAGGTTAATCAGACATCATGTGATGGCGTTGATAGCCGAAAGGCAAGGGTACATGCACCAATCGGCGGTGTCTCGATGGTTGAGTGTTATGTGTCTTATTTCCAAGACTTGATGCAAAACTACTATCGAGTTGGGGGTCTCACCGGAAGCAGCCTCTATTCCTAAAGGATGGAGGTAAGCTATTTACATCTTACCCTCCACATACCCTACCATGGCTTTGCTATTGGTGGGATATACTGAGTACGTCGATGATGACGATGATGATAAAGAATCGGATAAAGTGGGTAATCTGGAAGGCATGATTTACCAATTAGGATGTGAGTGTTCTTATTGTTTAATCAGATGGTTTGCAATAACAGGGCTAGATTGCTAAACCACTTCAAGAACTGGCAATGCAAACTAAATGGTCAAAATACCAAAACACAACTAAACCATCAAACACAAGACATACAAAAATAAAATAAAATTGAGGCAGTGGATACGCGCTCTTATACATGATCCGTTTATACATAACGCTCACTTGGTACAACGGTACTGACAAGACCACCAAACAGAAATTAAGGTAGTAATTTGGTTTCTCACTCATGCACTCAAACAACAATTGTACAATGTCTTATACGTTTTTCATTTATACAATCTCTCGCGATCCAAAAAGGCGACAACTTTCTCAAACAAAAACTTGCTAACAGAAAACAAACATTGGTCGGTAAAATATGCAAAAATCACATGTTTTGCAGTCTGTTTCCTTGTAATCAAATGGAGTTTTACCTGAATAAATCCATTTAGATGTAAATTTATGCTTTTGATTACGTTAATCAACGATCCATAAAAGTCTTCGGTTAGCAGGAGGGGCTAATCCAGGAATATCACGAAGGTCTTTGTTGTTTGGATGAACAAGCTGCAATTTAGAGAGCATGGCATTATATATAAATTAATAATTATGTCTTAAATATTATTTAGTTATTGTGCAATGACGAAAATTATGATATTAGAAGTAGGAATGTACCTTCACAATAATAATAGATATTACACCAACCACAGTAAGGAAGAGCAAAGCCATGATGCATCGATCAGTTGCAACCTACATAGCGAGTTTAAGTGAGCAACTAGAAAGAACAAAAAAAAACAGAATATTTAAAAAAATAATAATAAATAGGGCTGTGTATGGTTTAGAGATTGACCTGCCTACCAATTTCCTTCACTAATTGAGAAGCTTTCTTGATTGAAAAATGGATTGAATCAAGTTCATTAACAATTCTACTCATTTGCTCTGTCTGAAAATGGCCAATAAGAATTATTCTCCACATGTTTTAAAAAAACAAACGATTCAATACGGTAAGATAACAATATAACATACTTGTGCTTTGAGTGCTGCTGCAGTCTCGGTTCCTACATTTATCGTCTCATGAACAACCTGTTAAAAACATGTCATGAGCATAAATTAACATAACTATAAACAAAACATGACATGGATATTATTGCATTAATATATTGTTTCTACAAGATACTAACCTTTTTTGACCGTTCAATAACTTGGTCAGTTTCATCCATCATTTGATGACCATGGTCCATTAGTTGCTGATTTGTCATAGCTGAAATGTTAAAATAATCGCTTAAGTGTTACTGGTAAGTGGCGAGAGGAGATGAAATATAAATATTTTTGCTGATTAAATTGGTACCAGGTTCTTACATGAGGCTTGTAAGCCGTTATCTTCTTCAAACCCTTCAGCGGGCCCACCAAAGAGATCGACACGTTTATTTTGAATGTTGGTTGCATATCTAGATCATACAACAAAACACACAAATGAATCATGATGTTAAGTAATGTGCACATGAAAACTTTAGGACTTACTGTTTTTTCAGTGCAACGTATGAATTCAACTCTTTGACCTGGATAAAAGTGGAATATGTTAATCATATACAGAACAATTCACTCATGTGTATTGTAGCACAAACGATATTTGAAATGAAACTGCACCATTGATTGTTTCTTCTCATTCAGTATCTTGCTGGTATCAGGATCAACTGTTTGTTCTAATTCCTTGACTTCTCTATCAAACTCTTTAATAAGCCTGGATACAAAAATCAGGTACATTAGTCATTACATTAACTTATAAAAGTATGTAATTAAGCTACAGAGATAATGGTAACTTATCAAATAACCAAAAGTTACCTTTTACATTCCCGCATCTTTCCAGTGAGTTCTTCTAACTGCCTACTTTGTCTGCTTGCATCTTTGATCTTCTCAAACTTTTGAAATCCATTTCTGTGTCAAAATTGATTCACAATTTTCACATTTAAAAGTTTTAGGCTTAATGAAAAACAAAACAACATCATTCTAATAACCAACAATTCTACTTTTGTCTATCTAAACATTATGCATTACAGCATAAACTTCTAACACACAATAGATGGTTATAACTTATAATTAACTCTCATCAAACTAAATGATGAGGAGCTCATCCATAAGTTAGTAGACTCTTAAATGGACCAGCTTGACAGGGCTGAAAGGGCCCAAACTTTAAAGAAGGCATAACTTGAGCTATGATCGGAACTACGGGGCCTATTACCAGTCAACGGAAAGGTCTCGACGAGCCGGACCTTGTGGAAAAGCTGTCAGGCCCATTTAAGCACTCAATTCCACCAGAGGAGAGTTCTTCCCCAAGTTTCGCAACATTCTAACCTTTCCAACTTCTAGCTGTCCTACGTAATTTATACCATTATTTAATGTAATACTTTCATGTTTCGATTTTCGTTTTGTCATTTCGTAAAAGGTTTGCCAAATTTAGAAATCTCGTTTCAGCATTGAGAATTCAATAACATTTCTATTTCTTTGAGAATTATCTCTCTTTTACTTCTTATCGTTTCGGCTTATTGACTTATTGGTTTTTTCAAAAGGCTAGGATTTTTGGTTTTTGCCAAACACTTTTTTAACTTATTGTGTTTTGAAAAAACCAATACGCCAATAAGTTGTTTTCAAACTCAAATCCCACACATGCTCTAAAGAGCATTCGAGTTTTCCGCAAGCTCAGGCACATCAAATTAAACATCTAACTTTCTCTATTTTCCCAATCCTGTTAACCCTAAGATCTAGATTCTACTAAGTAACATAAACATACATCCACATTATTATTATAAATATAATATCCACTTCTAACAACATAACAAAATTCAAATAATAATAATAATAATAATAATAAACTGCTTACGAGAGTGCTCGAAATATATCAGCAATCTGTCCGTCAATCTCGGCAAGCTCTTCGCTAATGGCCGCAATCGAAGAGGCCATGATTCAAGTTATGAAGTAATTAGATCAGAGCAATGCGGGTCGGATATATTACAGATCTGATCGGAAACTGCAGAGTGGAATTTGAATTATTAATATTAATAAGTAGATCTCTGCAGAGTAATTGTGTCTGAGACAGACAGGTAATTGTGAGCTGTGAATTAACGACTGCTTTTGTTCTTCACGGACTTAAATTTGTTGTACTCTGTGCACTAACTGTTGTACCAAACCGAGGCCCTAAGTTTCGGCCGTTTAAACCGGTGAGTGGGCCCATGGACCGACTAGATGTTTTACGTTTATTGGATTTGAATTATTTTATTTATTTTTTAACCGGAAAAGTCCTATTACCCATAAATTCATAACTGTGAAAACCTCCTAACACGTTTACATATAAATTGTGAAATAGCAAACGAAATTTGGATTAGGTTTATATGTGTATATATATATATTTATATATATATATATATAGTATTATTTAAGAACTCTAAAAAAGTCAAGAACTCTTAGAAACCCTTAATAACCAAACATTTTTAAAAAAAATTTTATATATTAACATTATTTAAGAGTAGTTTTATCATATTTTATATAATTTTTTTTTATTACATATATTAATCACAAGTTTACATATATGTAAAATTTATGTACTAACAAATTTACATATGTGTCAAACAAAACATAGATATGTATAAAAACTAATTTTCAAAATTGTAATTGTAGATATAGATATAAAAAATAACAAAACTAATCTCAAAAAACATTAACATAGAAATTTTTTTTATAAAAAACATTAGTTTTCAAGGATTCCTTCAAGTTCTTAAATAATTTTACAGTTCTGTAATGATATTCATCTTATATATATATATAATGTGTATGGTGACGGACTTAGAAAACTTAGATATGAACCGATTTGTGATGAGTTTTCTTTCTCATAGTTAATGTATTGCACAGATCATTAACTTGGTTGTGAAAGATGAATTAGTTTTTCCTCAAATAAAAAGTTTTAACTAATGCTTTTTAAAAAATATGTTACATGATGTTTTTTGGGGTTAGTAGATATATGTGTATAAAAAATAAAACTTTTTGTTGCGAAACGAGTTTACGATTTTTGTAACTGAAATGAGAAGTACCTACTAGATGAAATTTGACTTGATAAATCAATATGAACATATAAGCTAATCGCGAGTACATTCAACTATTCAAGAATCAAGACTAAAAGAAAATGACCAACAAAAAGAATGCTTTACTCAATAGCCCAAAGGATTGTCATCAAAGGCTTTCCATGGCCCACCAACACACCTTTATGTTCTCCACGCAAAGCTCTAACTAGCTATGTAGTGTGCATTATAATTCTCACTATATAAATCCTTTTTAAGGGTATTAGTTTGTTGGTAGTAATGTCTTTTTCAAATGGTTATGACACTTATCAACCCTTCTTTACCCGAGTTCGAACCGGGACCCAAGAGATTTTCTCAAAATATTTGCTACATGTGTGGTTCAAACTCTGATACATCTCTTTTGCCTCACAGTTAACGTAGCTAACATTTGCCAAATGAACCAAGGATTAATGACGACTCTCACTATATAATTAATCGGATTTTCTTTTCATAATACTTTTGTTGTGCATTACACTTTGCCAATCAAATTCTCACACAGCACATGTATAGAGAGAGGGTGTGCTTAATACGTAACCTTTTTTAAATAGCGAGCTATGAGAGCGTCATAAACACTTGTTCATTGAGAAGGTTATGGATTGTGTGTCACATAACATAACCGCCTCATATATCATACCTACAAGTTTTCTTTTCTAGAAAAACCTTTTGATTCACGGTTCCATAACCCCAATTTTGATTTTTAAAAAAAGGTATGATGAGTTGAGGTAAAGGCTGAAAGCTTAACCTGTGTGGCCAAGCAATTTGTTAACTGGTAGAATACCTTCTTGAGCCTGGTTTATGATTTGCTTAAGCCTTGAAGTGTGGGGTTGGGGTTTATCCCACATTGGTTACTTAAAGAAACAAAAGGGGTGGAAGTTATTATATAAAGCAAGCAGATTCATGTCTCAAAATCATGCAGCCATGCAATGAACACAAAAGCGAAATATTCTTTCGCCTTTTACTAAAGAATACCGTGTGTTTGTTGTAAATAGTGGCATATGCCAATTTTTGGAGTCCCTTCTAACCAAGGGCTCCAACCAATTTTTTTAGTTCAATGTTTCACACATTCCAAATGATCAAACTAGATATATATTTGAACCCGAGTTTGAGCCAACTAGTTTAACCTTTGTCTAAAAGTGAGATTCAATCGCTTGGCTATTTTCTATCATCTAATATCCATAGATATCTTTTGGCATCCTCGATGAAATAACGACGACTTGTTATACAGGGTTATTGTTAACTTATTCATGATCCATATTTCATTCCTTACATACGAACACAATTTGACTAAATTCGAAATTATGTTATGGCATCCCTTAGACAATTCAGGTTTAGTAGCTATGCATTTAAATCATTTTCTGGTTTTTTCTAGTTGTAGACGCTTGGTTTACCTTATTTCGAGTTATGATTTTATAAGACAACTTACGACATAACAACGAATTGGTGGCTGTAAACAACAAACATTAGTTTCAAGAAAATCGAATGCAATATTAGGCTATTAGCAGTCCCATTTACAACACTTTAAAAAATGCATGTCTTTTTTTATTTACATCAAAGACAAGGGTTAGGCAGAATGAGGAAAAACATATTAACTTATTCTGTTACTTTCTTCACAAACTGTTGGAGGTCCACTAGTGCGGGGTTGAGGTTTCGTCCCACATTGGCTGCTTAAAAGACCAAAGGGGTGGAAGCTGGGTTGGCAATTGGGTACCTGTTAAAGACACGATAAGACATGTTAATCAAAAAAGTGTGGTATGTGATTTTTTTATTTTCTTAAATAATTAAAATTAGTAGACTAGACTCCCTCATTATCCCTTATTGGTACACAAAACTTAAAACTGCCTTATAGTCATGACATATAAAGTAGTTAAACTAGTCAGGGGCGGATTCAAGGGTTAACTACGGTGGGCCGTTGCCCACCGTCCGCGCCTGCCAGAGTGTCGTATTTACAGGTATGTCCAGTATAAAATGAGTTGAAAATCAGTCGGTGCCCACCGTCGGTCATCACAGGTGGCTGAACTAGAGAGAGAATACGAGAGCGCCAATGAAGAAACACTAAGTGACCCCGGCAGATTACGGATAATCTTAGGGTCAAGTAGATGTTTCCCACGAGGGTTTGGTCCGCCAAAGATGGTTATTCTTCTGATGACCTGCAAAACAGACACCGTGAGCTCGTCACTGAGAAGGGGGGGTACCTCCTTGTGACCACCCTCCGGCGTGAGAATCAGACTAGATTGCTCTGAATATAAATGTATATTAATAGAAATAGCTAGAGCAGATAAAATATGTGATGGTATAAGATAGTATATGATGATAATCATACCGTTCCAAGGTGTTGGAGTATTTATAGCCGAAGGTAGGTTTCCAAGCAGGTACAGCCAGCTGTATAATATTCCTTTTCTACCAACTGTGGGCTACGCACGTGCCGTGCTGGTGGTTGGTGGGTAGGCAGCGGCTGATAGTGACATGGCCGGCTGTGTACTATTCCTTTTCCACCAACTGCAGGCTATGTACGTGCCACGATGAGGGTTGGTGAGTAGGCAGCGGCTGATGGTGACATTAAGTACTAGAGCGTGCTGCTCGTCGTACTGTTGTCAGTGAGCTGTCACCCTGTGATTGGTTCATGGGCTGCTTTGGTCAGATCTTGTCTATTTTGTCCATACCTTGGCAGGTATAGTACAAAAGATCCTCCAGAAGCGTACGGACTAGCTCATTTGGGCGGGAGTATTCCCGCCTTGCTCATTCCTTCTTCAGGTGACATTACTGAATTATTGAGAGTTAGTGCCTTGTGCGTGTAGCCTTGCTATTAGTGCGGGTAGCCTTCCCTGATGGCTTGTATCCGCAGCTGCGGGAATAGGCGGGGTACTTCACCATTGGGAGGCTTTTCCTGCGGGAACAGCTTGCGTACTGCGCGTAAGGTCTTCATCTCTCTGAGCATGGTGGGTCCTGCGGAACCAGTTGGTCTTTGCGCAGACGTCCCTCTTCAAGGTGAGTCTTGCGGGTCCAACTGGGCTCTGCTGGGACCTACCTCTTCAAGTCCCCCCAGTCCAATGTTCTTCTAATGAATTGTTAATAAGTGAGGTGAACTTTTAGACTTAAGCAAAGGGTTTTGAAAAGGGTTTTTAGTTTTAAGGTTTTCCGTGGGGATTCTTCCCGCGGTTTTCCTAATGTCACGTGCAGAAATTCCTGACTTTTCTGCTTGATCTTTGGGTATGATGCGGGTAGGTGTGTAACCTCCTCGCAAGTCAGGAGCGTTGAGTTTCACTTGTGTAGATTCTCCACGAGGTTTTGGTAGTTTTAGACATAGTGATCAATTATGTTAAACAACCAATTCCATCTTGGAGCTTCAAACAATCTGGTTCTCAACGTTCCCGCTATGCGGGGATGTTATTTCCCTTTCCACAAGCATGGCCCAGAAGATCCTTCTTGGTTTTAATTCCCTGCAAGTGCTAAGTATGTGAAGGGTTTCGCCTTGACACTGTACCCGCACTCGTCTTATAGTTACTTGACTTCCAAGGTATTCTTGGCTTCAATTCCCTGCAGGTGCTAAGTATGTGAAGGGTTTCGCCTTGACACTGTACCCGCACTTATCTTACGGTTTCTTGGTTACCAAGGTATTCTTGGCTTCAATTCCCTGTAGGTGCTAAGTATGTGAAGGGTTTCGCCTTGACACTGTACCCGCACTTGTCTTACGGTTTCTTGGTTACCAAGGTAAGGGGGTATAGTCCATCTTATTTTTGAATCTTTGAATCTTTTTGACTTGCTTTATAAACGTTATATGACTTGCTCATGCATATTATAGTTTAATTTGGCACTTGTTTTGCCTCATAAACAATATATGATTCGCTCGCGCATACTTTAGTTTAACTTAGCAATTTTCCAAGTGTTTTGGGTAAGTTAACCTTTCAACGCGTGGTTGTCAATAGGTTAGTGTTCAGTTTCCTCTATCATGATTGTGCAGGTAGGACCGTCACTTTCATTTAGTGGGATGACCAATCTTCACCTATAACTGACCTGCGTGAAGGTTTTCCTCATCTTTTCCTTAGAAATTTTTGCCGTTTTGTGTTTATGCGGGTTTTGCCGCCTTCCACACGCAACGACTTACTTCCCCACTTAATTATGCGGTGAATACCAGCATATCAGTGTTTTGAATAAGTTAACCTTTCGACGCGCGCTTGTCAATAGGTTAATGTTCAGTTTCCTCTATCATGGTTGTGCCGGTAGGACCGTTACTTTCATTTAGTGGGATGACCAAACTTCACCTATAACTGACCTGCGTGAAGGTTTTCCTCATGTTTTCCTTAGAAATTTTTGCCGTTTTTTGTGTTTATGCGGGTTTTGCCGCCTTCCACACGCAACGACTTACTTCCCCACTTATTTATGCGGTGAATACCGGCATATCAGTGTTTTGAATAAGTATAAAGGTAAGGCTATCAACACAATGTGAAAGGAGAATCATTTCCATTAGAAGTGGCTCTAGGCCTTTTCTTTATAAGTTTGGAATTGATCTACATGTAACATTTGTGTAATTGAGCTCCATTCCATGTTCTTGGGATGGGGGTGCCATCGAGCCTTTCGAGCCGGTATGCGCCCTTTTCCAAAACTTCTTTGATAATGTATGGCCCCTCCCAGACGGGGCCAGCTTTCCTGGGCGTTCTAGGTTCGAAGCCTCGTTGTTACGCAGTATGTAGTCTCCGACATTGAAGTTGCAGAGTTTTACCCGCGTGTTGTAGTACTTTTGCATTTTTCGCTTGTAGTTCTCTTCACGCGCTGCGGCTAAGTCTCTGTGTTCTTCGGTTAGCATAAGGTCTAACCGTCTTTCCGCATCATTGTTTTCTGGCTGAATCAAGACCCTTGGTGAGGGTAAACCAATTTCGACCGGGACCATGGCTTCAGTGCCATAAGTGAGGCTGAACGGGGTTTCTCCCGTACTGGCCTTTTTCAGCGTTCTGTTTGCCCAAAGGACGTGTGGAACTTCGTCCACCCAGCCGGATCTGTGTTCCAAGAGTCTTTTCTTTATGCCGTCGACGATGCTCTTATTTGCTCTTTCCACCTTACCATTACCCTGCGGGTGCGCCACTGAGGTAAAGGTGTGGGTGATTTGAAGTTCTTCCAGCCACTTTTGTAGCTTCTTGTCAGCAAAGTTGGTGCCGTTATCGCTCACCAAATTCTGGGGAAGTCCAAAACGACAAATAATAAATTCCCAAATAAATTTTTTGATATGTTTTGCAGTTGTTTGGGCTAAGGGTTTTGCTTCTATCCACTTGGTGAAGTAGTCGATGGCTACCACTAGAAACTGAACGTTCCCTACTGCTGTGGGAAATGGGCCTGTCACATCGATGGCCCACTTCTGAAATGGCCATGAAGAGGTGACTGGAACAAGTTCATTCTTCGGGCGATGCGTGTTGGGTGCGTAGAGTTGGCAAGACCTACACTTTCTGATGTATGCCAGCGCATCCGTATGCATCCCCGGCCAAAAGTATCCCGCGTTGTTTAGCTTAGCTACGACAGCGCGTGGACCTGCGTGTACTCCACAGATGCCCGCGTGCACTTCCCTTAGGAGGTAGCCAGCATCTTGGTTGTCCACGCATCTTAGGAGTGGGCCAAGAAAATTACGTCTGTAAATGTCACACCCGGCCCTAAACGGCGGAAACAGCCGGGCGCGCGCGAGTGGGAATTGATAATCAAGCATGGGTCATTGCAAACATTCAAATAAATTTTCCATTGCGCATGAAATGTCTAGTACAAAATACATTACATTGTTTAGAATTACATATAAAAACATCCACATATGAAAAACGTTGAAGATTTCCGCGCCATATCCCCTTACACGGCGAGAACAACCGCGCGTGAGGAAGGGATAGAACTAAAATCTTCCAAAAACCATTTTTATAGATGTTCTGCGTGAAGTGCTCTAAGTGTGACTCCTTGCGCTACTAATTATCACCTGAAAGACACGTAAAAACATTTGAATCAGTATAAACTGAGTGAGTTCACAAGTTTTGGCGACTTGATAAATCGTATTGCATCATATCCTTGATAAAACCATATTGAAACATATTTCTGATAACACCATTAAAACATATGCTTGATAAAACCGTCCCGCGGGTTACGCGCGGACATTTCTGAAAAACCGGGCTCGTCCATGCAAAGTGGCGCTGCCACTACGAGCTAAAACAATACCGTCCCGCGGGTTACGCGCGGACGTTGTGCTCGGAAAACTAGGCGCTCGTCCGTGCAAAGAGGTGCGACCCCTACGAGCGGGCTTTACCAGTAGTACTACCCCATGACCATACTAAGCACTCGTCTATGCAAAGAGGTGCGACCCCTACGAGTGGGTTGATCAAACACAGTAGTCCCTACCCTTAGAGTTCCACTGACGAGTGATTACTGTCTAAAACTTGCGCACTTACATTGAAAACCAAGATAAACACCATGAACAGATAATCGTTTGCATTGCTTATAAATGTACCATGATAAAACATAATTTAAACACGTGTCCCTCGCCCCGAAAACAGTTTAAAAACAGTGAAAATAGGGGCTGTGAGACTCACCTGTGATTCTTGTTAAGTGATGGTTTAGAGAGAGATTAAACGAGATTCGGGTTTCCTGATGTTAGCCTCGGAATTGGAAGTCTAGAATATGTTTAAATAACAAGAAATATGTATATTAAGATCAAGAAATCGAAGAATATAAGGGTTGGTCAGGAAAGTAAATCTTAAGACTAAAGTTTCGGCTTACCTAGTGATGGAAACGGAACTGGAAACGGATGCTCGGGAGATGGTTAGTGCAGAATTACAGGTTTAAGAGAGGAGTTTGAAGTGTGTTTGTGTGATATTTTTATTCAAGAATTGATACTTATTTATAGGCAAATTCAAGGGAACACAATCCCTTGATTTAGGGGATTGAAATCTTATCATATTGGGTGTAATGATGACAAGGTATGGGGTTTATTATTATTATTTATTTAGGGATGGGGGTGATGGTCCTAGGGAGTGGTTATAAAGATTCTGATGGATTTGACAGTACATGCAGGAATGTGGTTGGTGAGAGTAGGTGCGGCTGACAGCTGACATTTCGTGTTACAGTATACTTTTCCTGGTACTGTTGTCAGTGTGCAGTCAAAAGGTAAAAATCTCTGAAACACGCAACTGGTTCATTCTGGGCGGGGGTAATCCCCTTACATCTGAAGAATAGACTAAGTGTTTTGTGCGTGTAGCCTTGCGCGTATAGCCTTCTGCGTGAAGGCCATTTCTTTGAACGTTGTGGGTTCGGCGGCTCCAGTTGGTCTTCGCGCAAGCGTCCTTGTAACGAATCCTGCGCGTATCACTGCGCAGGCGTCCTTATAAGGAATCCTGCGAGTCCATCTGGCTCTGCTGGAACCAGCGTTCTCAGAGTTTATTAACAGGGTGAACTTTTGGATTTAAGCGAGAAGGTGGTTGGTTTCTGTGCAGACGTTCATGCGTAAAGGGTTTAGTTTTAAGGTGTCCCGCGGGGATTCTTCCCGCAGGTGTCGCACATAACTCCTTTTTGTTTGATGCGGGTAGATGCGTAACCTTCTCGTAGTCAGGGACGTTGAGTTTCATTTGTAGATTCTCCATGAGGTCTTGGTATTTCAACATAGTGATCAGTTATGTTGAAGTCAATTCCATCTTGGAGCTTCAAACAAACTAGCTCTCAATGCTCCCGCCATGCGGGGAGGTTAGTTCCTTTTTCCGCGCGCGCGCATAAATGATTTGATTATTGAAGAGGTATGCACCCGCCTTAGCATCAAGCGGGGCGGCTAACCCATTAGACAAACGACATGAAATTAAGTTATGAAAACACAAAACCTGTGCGCGTGGCGCACATAACATATACCCTCGCTGATCCTAACATGGCGCGCATCGCATCCGCGCATGGCGCATATAACATATGCCCGCGCTGATCATAACATGGCGCGCATCGCATCAGCGCATGGCGCATATAACATATGCCCGCGCTGATAATGGCGCGCATAACATTCACAATCTCCTAATAATTAGGTTGATTACTTGGTTTATGGGATTGGGAAATTACCGGGTGTTACATTCTCCCCCCGTTAGAAGAATTTCGTCCCGAAATTTAGGAGGTGTCGCTGGTAGGAGCTATTCTTTGGAAGAGGTATGGGTACTTTTTGCGCATTAGGTCTTCTCTTTCCCAAGTGAATTCAGGCCCACGCTTTGAGTTCCATTGAACCTTTACTAACTTGATTCGGCCTCTTCGCAACTTTTGTTCTTTCCAATCGGTTACTGCTATAGGCTTTTCCACGAAGTGTAGCTATTTGTCGATATGAACCTCGTCCAAAGGTAAAATTAACGTTTCATCAGATAAACACTTCTTGAGGTTGGATACATGAAACGTGTCGTGAACTCCACTAAGTTCGGCGGGTAAACGGAGTTTATAAGCAACTGGACCGATCCTTTCCAGGATCTCAAATGGTCCGATGTATCGCGGATTTAACTTTCCTCGCTTGCCGAAACGGGGGACTCCCTTCCATGGAGAGACTTTCAAAAGTACTCTATCCCCTACTTGAAATTCCAACGGTTTTCTTCTCACATCTGCATAGCTTTTCTGTCTGTCGCGCGCTGCCTTAAGGCGATCCCGTATCTGGAAAATTTTGTCCGTCGTTTCTTGGATCAATTCTGGACCAGTCATTTGCTTGTCACCCACTTCAGCCCAACACAGTGGGGACCTACACTTGCGCCCATACAAGGCTTCAAATGGCGCAGCCTTGAGGCTTGTGTGATAACTGTTATTGTATGAAAATTCAACCAATGGGAGATGAGTATCCCAGCTACCCCCGAAATCGATTGCGCACGCGCGCAACATATCTTCTAATGTTTGAATGGTTCCCTCGCTTTGTCCATCCGTTTGGGGATGATAATCCGTACTCATGTCAAGACGAGTACCTAAAGCCCCTTGTAACGATCTCCAAAATCTTGAGGTGAAACGACTATCTCTATCAGAAATGATGGATACCGGAACTCCGTGTTTTGAAACTACTTCTCGAATATACAATCGGGCTAACTTTTCCATCTTATCGGTTTCCTTGATCGGCAGGAAGTGTGCTGACTTAGTTAGCCGGTCTACAATAACCCAAATCGTGTTGTAACCCCCAGGTGTCCTTGGCAGTTTGGTAATGAAGTCCATGGAGATTTGTTCCCACTTCCACATGGGAATTTCTGGCTGTTGAAGCAACCCTGACGGTTTCTGGTATTCAGCCTTCACCTTCGAACACGTCAGGCACTTACTGACATACGTCACCAATACAGCGCTTTAACATCTTGGTACATCTTATCTGCGCCAGGATGTACGGAATACCGCGCTTTGTGAGATTTGCTTAACACTTGCTCGCGCAATCCTCCTTTGAGAGGGACCCATATGCGGTTAGCAAAATATCGAGTGTCGTTCTCTTTGAGCTCCAAATTCTTAATCATACCCCCAAGGGATTCGTTCTTGACAAACTCTGATTTCAAGGCTTCTTGTTGAGCTTCTCGGATGCGGGTAGTGAGGTCTGCGCGAATGGTCAATCTTAGAGCCTTAACTCGTAGCGTCTTTGCTCGCTCTTTCCTACTTAAAGCGTCTGCTACCACATTCGCCTTTCCAGGATGATACTTTATTTCACAATCATAATCATTCAATAATTCAACCCATCTTCGTTGCCTCATGTTTAAATCCTTTTGATCAAATATATGTTGAAGGCTCTTGTGATCCGTAAAAATCAAACACTTTGTACCATAAAGATAATGGCGCCAAATCTTTAGCGCGAAAACAACTGCTCCAAGTTCCAAATCATGCGTTGTATAATTCCTTTCATTGGCCTTGAGTTGACGAGAGGCATACGCTAAGACTTTGTTTCTCTGCATAAGGACACATCCGAGTCCTTGATGTGAAGCGTCGCAGTAGACGACCATGTCGTCCGTCCCCTCGGGTAGCGACAAAATTGGCGCACTACATAACTTTTGCTTTAACATTTGAAACGCTGCTTCCTGGTTTTCGCCCCAATCAAACTTCTTATCTTTCTGAGTTAGCGCAGTCAGAGGTAAAGCTATCTTGGAGAAGTTCTCAATGAAACGTCGATAGTAGCCAGCTAGTCCTAGGAATTGCCTCACCTCAGTTGGTGTTTTTGGCGTTTCCCAATTCTCGATGGCTTTGACCTTGGAAGGATCGACGTGTATTCCTTTCTCGTTTACAACGTGACCGAGAAAGTGAACCTCTCTAAGCCAAAACTCACATTTAGAAAACTTTGCATACAACTTTTCTTTCTTCAGCATTTCCAAAATTAATCTCAGATGTTGTTCATGCTCAGCTCTGGTTCGGGAGTAAATCAGAATATCATCTATAAACACAATCACAAACTTATCCAAGTATGGTTTGCACACACGGTTCATCAGATCCATGAATACAGCCGGCGCATTAGTTAGCCTGAAAGGCATCACTAAGAACTCATAATGGCCGTATCTAGTTCGGAAGGCTGTCTTTGGCACGTCTTCCTCATGGACCCTAAGTTGGTGGTAACCTGACCGTAGATCTATCTTCGAGTAATAACTGGATCCCTGCAACTGATCAAATAAGTCGTCAATCCTCGGTAAGGGGTACCGATTCTTGACTGTCAGCTTGTTCAGTTCCCTGTAGTCAATACACATTCTAAATGAACCATCCTTCTTCTTTACAAATAGTACTGGAGCTCCCCAGGGTGAAAAGCTTGGGCGTATGAAGCCCTTATCCAATAGTTCCTGCAACTGATTGGATAGCTCTTGCATCTCGGATGGAGCTAGTCGATAGGGTGCTCGAGCTACTGGTGCAGCTCCTGGAACCAAGTCGATTCGAAACTCGACTTGTCGTGGTGGCGATAATCCGGGCAAATCTTCAGGGAAAACTTCCGGGAATTCGCGCACCACTGGTAAGTCCTCAATCTTTCGCTCATCTCCTTTCTTCTCTACTACGTGCGCCAGGAAGGCGTAGCATCCTTTCCTCAGGCACTTGCGCGCCTTAAGACACGAAATGAGTTTTATCGCAACTCCACTTCTTTCCCCTTGAATTACTAAGGTTTCCCCGTTCAACAGTGGGATCCGAACCTGCTTCTCATGGCAAATAACTTCCACGTGGTTCTCGACTAACCAATCCATGCCTACCACAATGTCAAAGCTTCCCAAGTCTATTGGCAATAAGTTAATATTGAATCCGTGACCTCCCATGACCAATACACATTCCTCAGTCCTCTCGTTCGCGCGTATCTGCCTACCATTGGCTAGTTCTATAGTATAAGGCGTGTCTAGCCTACTGGTTGCTAGGCCTAGGGAGTTTTTAAACTCAGTGGATATGAAACTTAGGTCAGCGCCAGTATCAAATAAGACAGATGCAAAATGGTCGTTAAGTAGAAACGTACCGGTTACCACATTCGGTTCTTCTTTTGCTTCGCCCGCGCTGATCACAAAGGCTCTCCCGCGAGCTTGGTTTCTCTTTTGCGGGCAATCCCGACTGAAATGTCCTGGCTTCCCGCATGCGTAGCAGTTGTCGTTTGCTCCAGCTTCCTTCTGGCAGTTTATCGCCTTGTGCCCTGGTCTGCTACATTTGGCGCATACGATGCTTGCGCAATCACCCTCGTGGTGATACTTGCATCTGCTGCGCCATGGGCGAGGCCCATTGTACCCTCTTCGTGGTGGCTCCAAGGCTTGTATCGCGTAAGCCCTTACGCTCTCCTGTTTCTTGAACGGTGGTTGCTTGGAGTCGGACCCTCGGTGGTGAGAGTTCCATTTTCTCTTGGGGTCAGAGGTTCGCTGCTCGTTCCCGCGCGAGGTCAACATGCCCGCACGGACCGTATCTCTTGTAAGAGTGATGGCCCGCGCTACTGCCTCATCAAAGGTTGGAGGCGCTGTGGCATTGAGCGGAACCCTGATAACATGGGGTAACCCAAAAATATACCTTTCTATCTTTTTCTCCTCCGTGTTCGCCATATCCGGCACCATCTGGCAAAGTTCATTGAATCGGTTGTTGTAGGCGTCGATATCAGTTCCTATCATGGTGTGGTTCCAAAATTCCTGCTGTAGACTCTGAATTTCGGCGCGAGAGCAGAACTTTTTCATCATCATTTCCTTCAGCTCCTCCCAGGTCTTGTGGAGAGCAACTTCTCGTCCCAATGTTTTCACTTGAAGCTTCCACCAAGACGAGGCCGCTTCTTGAAACATGCAGGTCGCGTAAAGGACCTTTTGATTTTCACTACACCCGCTAATGGAGAGAACTGTCTCCATTTTGTCAATCCAGTTGTAGAGCCCAATGGCCCCTTCGGTGCCCTTGAATGGCCAAGGCTTACAGGCCATAAATGTCTTATAGGAGCATCCTTTGTCCAAAGCTCCTGATTCGGGTTCTGGGGTTTCGGTCTCTTGACGACCCTGACTTGATTCGGCCTTGCTGGTCTCATGCGTTGCGATCGCCTGTGCGATTATTTCTGCGAGTTCCTCGGGTGTCATGGTAATTCCCTTGGCTCTGGTTGGCGGCATTCTCGTTTTTCTTAAAAGAGAACGAAAATATATCAACTTAGCGCATGTACCCTGAGCACATAATGTTCTTATCTCTAGTGTTCACTAGACATTGTGTGACCCGTGTTCCTAAGTGTGTGTGTGGTTTTTCTTTTGAAAATATTTTCTTTGCAAATTATTTCATGCGATTCCCCTACGGTTATAGTCTAGGTTAAAACTTCTTTCCTAGTTCGCTATAACCAGTGCTCTGATACCAATCTGTCACACCCGGCCCTAAACGGCGGAAACAGCCGGGCGCGCGCGAGTAGGAATTGATAATCAAGCACGGGTCATTGCAAACATTCAAATAAATTTTCCATTGCGCATGAAATGTCTAGTACAAAATACATTACATTGTTTAGAATTACATATAAAAACATCCACATATGAAAAACGTTGAAGATTTCCGCGCCATATCCCCTTACACGGCGAGAACAACCGCGCGTGAGGAAGGGATAGAACTAAAATCTTCCAAAAACCATTTTTATAGATGTTCTGCGTGAAGTGCTCTAAGTGTGACTCCTTGCGCTACTAATTATCACCTGAAAGACACGTAAAAACATTTGAATCAGTATAAACTGAGTGTGTTCACAAGTTTTGGCGACTTGATAAATCGTATTGCATCATATCCTTGATAAAACCATATTGAAACATATTTCTGATAACACCATTAAAACATATGCTTGATAAAACCGTCCCGCGGGTTACGCGCGGACATTTCTGAAAAACCGGGCTCGTCCATGCAAAGTGGCGCTGCCACTACGAGCTAAAACAATACCGTCCCGCGGGTTACGCGCGGACGTTGTGCTCGGAAAACTAGGCGCTCGTCCGTGCAAAGAGGTGCGACCCCTACGAGCGGGCTTTACCAGTAGTACTACCCCATGACCATACTAGGCACTCGTCTATGCAAAGAGGTGCGACCCCTACGAGTGGGTTGATCAAACACAGTAGTCCCTACCCTTAGAGTTCCACTGACGAGTGATCACTGTCTAAAACTTGCGCACTTACATTGAAAACCAAGATAAACACAATGAACAGATAATCGTTTGCATTGCTTGTAAATATACCATGATAAAACATAATTTAAACATGTGTCCCTCGCCCCGAAAACAGTTTAAAAACAGTGAAAATAGGGGCTGTGAGACTCACCTGTGATTCTTGTTAAGTGATGGTTTAAAGAGAGATTAAACGAGATTCGGGTTTCCTGATGTTAGCCTCGGAATTGGAAGTCTAGAATATGTTTAAATAACAAGAAATATGTATATTAAGATCAAGAAATCGAAGAATATAAGGGTCGGTCAGGAAAGTAAATCTTAAGACTAAAGTTTCGGCTTACCTAGTGATGGAAACGGAACTGGAAACGGATGCTCGGGAGATGGTTAGTGCAGAATTACAGGTTTAAGAGAGGAGTTCGAAGTGTGTTTGTGTGATATTTTTATTCAAGAATTGATACTTATTTATAGGCAAATTCAAGGGAACACAATCCCTTGATTTAGGGGATTGAAATCTTATCATATTGGGTGTAATGATGACAAGGTATGGGGTTTATTATTATTATTTATTTAGGGATGGGGGTGATGGTCCTAGGGAGTGGTTATAAAGATTCTGATGGATTTGACAGTACATGCAGGACTGTGGTTGGTGAGAGTAGGTGCGGCTGACAGCTGACATTTCGTGTTACAGTATACTTTTCCTGGTACTGTTGTCAGTGTGCAGTCAAAAGGTAAAAATCTCTGAAACACGCAACTGGTTCATTCTGGGCGGGGGTAATCCCCTTACATCTGAAGAATAGACTAAGTGTTTTGTGCGTGTAGCCTTGCGCGTATAGCCTTCTGCGTGAAGGCCATTTCTTTGAACGTTGTGGGTTCGGCGGCTCCAGTTGGTCTTCGCGCAAGCGTCCTTGTAACGAATCCTGCGCGTATCACTGCGCAGGCGTCCTTATAAGGAATCCTGCGAGTCCATCTGGCTCTGCTGGAACCAGCGTTCTCAGAGTTTATTAACAGGGTGAACTTTTGGATTTAAGCGAGAAGGTGGTTGGTTTCTGTGCAGACGTTCATGCGTAAAGGGTTTAGTTTTAAGGTGTCCCGCGGGGATTCTTCCCGCAGGTGTCGCACATAACTCCTTTTTGTTTGATGCGGGTAGATGCGTAACCTTCTCGTAGTCAGGGACGTTGAGTTTCATTTGTAGATTCTCCATGAGGTCTTGGTATTTCAACATAGTGATCAGTTATGTTGAAGTCAATTCCATCTTGGAGCTTCAAACAAACTAGCTCTCAATGTTCCCGCCATGCGGGGAGGTTAGTTCCTTTTTCCGCGCGCGCGCATAAATGATTTGATTATTGAAGAGGTATGCACCCGCCTTAGCATCAAGCGGGGCGGCTAACCCATTAGACAAACGACATGAAATTAAGTTATGAAAACACAAAACCTGTGCGCGTGGCGCACATAACATATACCCGCGCTGATCCTAACATGGCGCGCATCGCATCCGCGCATGGCGCATATAACATATGCCCGCGCTGATCATAACATGGCGCGCATCGCATCAGCGCATGGCGCATATAACATATGCCCGCGCTGATCATAACATGGCGCGCATCGCATCAGCGCATGGCGCATATAACATATGCCCGCGCTGATAATGGCGCGCATAACATTCACAATCTCCTAATAATTAGGTTGATTACTTGGTTTATGGGATTGGGAAATTACCGGGTGTTACAGTAAAGGATGTCATCGATGAGTTGATAGTTCAGTGCTTTACAGCGTATTTTTCTTGCCTGTGTTTTTGACTCTGGTAGTATACCCGCCGCAAGGTAATTTATTATTGGTGTCATCCACGTTTCTGTACCGGTTTGGATGACACAGATTTCCTTGTGCGGGACTGATGGTGCTCCAAGAAGTTCAATGCGGATGTCCTTTCCCAAGTGGGTGAAGGCTAATGATGCAAGCTTGCTTAACGCATCCGCAGATTTGTTTTCGCTACGCTTGACGTGTATGACTTTACAATCGTTAAAATCGCGCATAAGGGTTTATGCTTGTGCGAGGTACAGGGCCATTGTGTCGTTCACGGCCGTATACGTCCCGTTTATTTGATTTGCTACTAACATGGAATCCACGTGGGCTTCCAAGTTTTTCACTCCCATCTTACGCGCAATTCTCAGCCCGGCCAAGAATGCTTCATACTCCGTTTCGTTATTCGTACTTGGAAAATCCAGTCGAATAGCGTAAGTGTATTCTTGGCCTGCTGGGTTGGTTAGTTTCAACCCTTCGCCTGAGCCCTCGTTGCTGGCTGCTCCATCAGTGTAGAGTCGCCAGACATCATCGATGTCCTGTGCTGGAGAGGGTTGAGCCTCCTCCTGGCACTCTTTCTCCCGCGAAGCGGGGACTTCTGCAATAAAGTCGGCCAAGACCTGGCCTTTTATGGCTGGCCTCGGCTTGTACTTTATCGCGTATTCTCCCAATTCTATTGCCCATTTGGCTAGGCGTCCTGACAATTCGGGTTTGCCTAAAACGTTTGCGAGTTTGAAGTTGGTGAGAATGGTGATTGGGTGACTTTGGAAATATCGTCTTAGCCTGCGTGAAGCCTGTACAAGTGCTAAGACTAATTTTTCCAGGGTAGAGTACCGGGTTTCTACGTCTGTTAGGACATGGCTAACATAGTAGATTGGCATCTGGATGCCTTTTCGCTCTACCAGCAGGACGGCCCCGGTTGCTCTAACTGTGGTGAAAAGGTATAGGATTAATTCCTCCCCCGCTTCTGGTGCTGTGAGCGTTGGGAGTTCGATCAAGCGTGACCGAATTTCCTGAAAAGCTGCTTCCGCTTCTGGTGTCCAGCGGAAGTGCGTTTTCTTTAAACAGTTTCTCAATGTTGACACGAATGGGAACGACCTATCCGCATGGTTTGCCAAAAAGCGGTTAAGTGCGACTAGGCGTCCATTCAGTGTCTGAGCTTGCTTGACGGTAGTAGGTGATTCCATTTTGATAATGGCTTCGACCTTTTCAGGGTTCGCTCTGAAGCCATCTTTAGTAACAATGACTCCTAAGAACTTCCCTTCTTCCATCCCAAAGGAACACTTGCTCGGGTTGAGCTTCATGTTTATCTTTCTGAGCGTGTTGAAAGTTTCTTCGATGTCTTTCAACATCGTTTCTGGGTCAGGGCTTTTGATGACCAAGTCATCCATGTAGACTTCCAAGTTCCTCCCAATTTGGCCATGAAACTCTTTGTCCATCAGGCGTTGGTATGTGGACCCGGCATTCTTAAGTCCGAATGGCATCATTTGATAACAAAGTGTGCCATCGGGCGTCCGAAATGCGGTTTTGTCCTGATCGTCAACGGCCATGTGGATTTGATGGTACCCCATATACGCATCAAGGAAGCATTTAAGGCGAAACAGTGCTAACGAATCTACCTTAAGATCAATTTCGGGTAACGGGTAACAATCTTTGGGGCATGCTTTGTTTAAGTCTTTGAAATCTATGCACATGCGCCATTGTTTGTTAGACTTCGGTACCATAACGGGATTTGCAACCCATGTTTGATATCTGCTAACGCGTACAATGCCCGCGTCAAGGAGTTCCTTGACTTGGGTTCTACACGCGTTAGCTTGTTCCGCCCCCATTACTCTGCGCTTTTGTATGACTGGCGTAAAAGCCGGGTCACACTTGAGCTTATGCTCTGCCTTACTTCGAGGTACACCAGTCATGTCAGCTGGTATCCACGCGAAGATGTCAGCGTTTTTCTGTAGTAAGCGTTTGAGTAAGGTGCGCGTAGGATCAGTGACTGTTGGGCCAATGGTAACAGCCTGGTCAGGGTATTTGCCATTGAAGGCCCGTTCTTCTGGTTCGGTGATGGTTAGTTTAGCCATCTTTGGTTTGGGTTTTGATGAGACAGATGCGATGCATACCTGGGGAATACCGGTGATCATCGCTACACCCTCAGCTGTTGGCCATCCCATCATGCAGTGGACTGAAGATACCACGGCATTGAATCTTGCCATCCCGTCTCTCCCGAAGAGAATGTCGTATGTGTGGTGTGGCTTCCTCATTACGACAAAGTCCACGTCTTCTGTGCGGGAGTGTTTCCCGTCTGTGAGAATGACGGGGAAAGATAGGATACCCAGGGGGTGTTTGTGCTGCCGTCGAACCCTTCCATCGAGGCGTAGACCGTTTCCAGGCGTTCCTTGTCTTCGTCGTCTAGCTTGTCGAAGAACTGCCTGTACATAACCATTGACGAGGCGCCGTTGTCAGCAAGAGTGCGGGAAGTGATGTAGTGCCCCAGCTGGCTTTTGATGATGATAGGGCCTTCTTTGCTGGGTCCTCCTGGCACTCGCGGGAAGCGCACCTCAGCTTCCTTCCACGCGCATGGTTCGGTTGTTCGTCTTTTTCTTCCTCTGATGTTACTATGAACCATGTGGATGCTGATGTCAACGGGCTTTCATCCGTTGCTTTTGTATCGGTTATCATTCTTTCCTCCATTCTTGATTGATGCCACAAGGTGTGTAAGTTTTCCATCCTTGACGAATGTTTCAACAATATCCCTCAAGGATATACACTCCTCGGTGGTGTGACCCTTTGTCCCGTGGAAGTCACAGAATTTGCTCCGATCCGCGTTATGTCGCTGCCGGACCATTGGAGCTTTTGGCCATGGGAGTTTTTCGGTGGAAAATATCTCCATGACGCTTTTGGTGAGTGGCGTCCACCGGGGGTTTCGGCTTGATGGGTGCGTGTTATCCCTTCCGCCTACTAGAGGGCGAGAGCTGGATGAGGTGTCAAAGTTTACCCTTGACTGCCAAATGCCTAGCTTCCTCTTTTTGTTTTGTCGGGCGGTCCGGACGTTGTTTTCTCTAGTCCTCTGCGTGTAGAAGTTTGTACTCTGGGGAAGATCCCTACCCAGTTGCTTCTCCGTTTCAGCAAAGCGCTTGGCCGCCGTCATGATGGCATCCCATGTGGATGGCATGCCGTCTTTACCCGTCAACGTGCGGATAAGCTCTGGGTATTCGGCGCCCTGGATGAAAGCGGCGCGAACAAGATCTTCGCTTATGGTACCCAGACCCAACTTTTTCGAGTTGAAGCGAGTGATGAAGTCTAGTAAAGATTCATCCTCTTCTCTAACGCAGTTGAGGATCGTCCACTGCTCTTCAGTATATTTCCTCTGTTGGCTGAAGTGCTTGCTGAACTTGTGTTGGAAGTCCGCCCAATCATAGATGTGGTGGACCGGTAAACGATCAAACCACGCCCTGGCCGCTCCAACCAGTGTCATCTGGAACATATAACACCATGTGGGTTCCGTCCAGTTGCTGACGGTTGCCCCCACTATGAATCTGTTCAAGTGATCATCTGGGTCGGATATACCATCATAAGTGCCGATGTTGGACATCTGTTTGGCACTCTTCGGGGCGATTGCTTCCGCAATGTCCCTTGCAAACTTGGACGTTCCCGCATTTGCAACAGTTGGTCTAAAGGTTTTGGAGAAGTCACGTGGGTTTCCCCCCGCGTTTCTTGGTTTGAAGGTTTCTCCAAAATTTCTTTTGTGGAAATCTGCTTCTTTACGCTTCCCTTTCGCCTTATGGCGCGGGTTTGCGTCACTGTCAGATTCTTCGCAATCTTCATCATACTCGCACTCATAACTCATGTTGAGCTGTTGTCGAGTGCTTCCTAATTCGTCAGCCTGTTGGAGTGAACGTAAGCGTTCATCCAACTCAGCTTGGAATTCCTTCTGAGGTGCTTCCGCCCACGCTTTAACTTGATCAAGTGTTTGGCGGGGGAGCCTCGTCTGTTGTTTCTCCAACTGGGTATCAATGAATCCCAGGGGAGGATTGTTTACTGCACTTGCCCCGGCTTGGGTAACCGGGGTAGTGTTCGTAAAAATTGTGTACTCGCCAGTGTTCCCCCCAGTAGCTGGGGTTGTGGTTACCGGGGTTTCTTGGTCACTCGCTGGCCTTGGCACCGGAGTAACCTTAACCATCTTTCCAGAGGTTTTAAAAAAACTGAGAAAATTAGTTCTAGCTTTTATGCACGGATGGCGCCAATGAAGAAACACTAAGTGACCCCGGCAGATTACGGATAATCTTAGGGTCAAGTAGATGTTTCCCACGAGGGTTTGGTCCGGCAAAGATGGTTATTCTTCTGATGACCTGCAATACAGACACCGTGAGCTCGTCACTGAGAAGGGGGGGTACCTCCTTGTGACCACCCTCCGGGGTGAGAATCAGACTAGATTGCTCTGAATATAAATGTATATTAAGAGAAATAGCTAGAGCAGATAAGATATGTGATGGTATAAGATAGTATATGATGATAATCATACCGTTCCAAGGTGTTGGAGTATTTATAGCCGAAGGTAGGTTTCCAAGCAGGTACAGCCAGCTGTATAATATTCCTTTTCTACCAACTGTGGGCTACGCACGTGCCGTGCTGGTGGTTGGTGGGTAGGCAGCGGCTGATAGTGACATGGCCGGCTGTGTACTATTCCTTTTCCACCAACTGCAGGCTATGTGCGTGCCACGATGAGGTTTGGTGAGTAGGCAGCGGCTGATGGTGACATTAAGTACTAGAGCGTGCTGCTCGTCGTACTGTTGTCAGTGAGCTGTCACCCTGTGATTGGTTCATGGGCTGCTTTGGTCAGATCTTGTCTATTTTGTCCATACATTGGCAGGTATAGTACAAAAGATCCTCCAGAAGCGTACGGACTAGCTCATTTGGGCGGGAGTATTCCCGCCTTGCTCATTCCTTCTTCAGGTGACATTACTGAATTATTGAGAGTTAGTGCCTTGTGCGTGTAGCCTTGCTATTAGTGCGGGTAGCCTTCCCTGATGGCTTGTATCCGCAGTTGCGGGAACAGGCGGGGTACTTCACCTTTGGGAGGCTTTTCCTGCGGGAACAGCTTGCGTACTGCGCGTAAGGTCTTCATCTCTTTGAGCATGGTGGGTCCTGCGGAACCAGTTGGTCTTTGCGCAGACGTCCCTCTTCAAGGTGAGTCTTGCGGGTCCAACTGGGCTCTGCTGGGACCTACCTCTTCAAGTACAGAAAAGAAAATAAGTGAAGAGAGAGAAGCATGCATTTTCTTTTTCCGGTTTTTCCGATGTACCGTGATTAGTTTTGTGCAAGGAAGAAGATGATATAGTCATTGTGATTAGTTTTGTGCAAGGAAGAAGATGATATAGTCATTATTAAGGGTAGTGGTTATATTTTATTTAATTAACAGCTTTTATGTGTATAACCTATGGTCCAACTTCCAAGTCAAACCAAGTTATTTATATTATTATTATTATTGTGATTTTTATTATTTACTTATTTCTTTTTTCTTTTTGTTTTAACAAATCTATATTTTTAGTTTAATCTATGGTTAAGTTGGTTTTGTTTGTTAATTTTTTATATAAGGTTTTTTATTGGTTAAATAACTAAAGTTTATTGTTTTATTATTTATGATGTTATCATATATAATTTTCATGAAATAGGTGAATTACAATTTGAATTTTAAGAACATTCTTAATTCATCTTCTAAACTTTTGTGAGAGGGTTTTATAGATTATAGGATAAGGGTTTGAGTAGTTGTGAGTAGATGAAAAAGAAACGTTAGTGATTTTTTTATAAATTTGGCGAAACTGTGTTTGCTCATATTTATTTTTAAATATTTATTAAATGGGTTGTGAGCAGAGGAAGGTGAAAACTGTAATGATAAAGGTATAAAAAAATATTATTGAATTGAAAAAAAAAAGAAATATATTGATTTTTAGTGTTGTTATTGAGATAGAGATGATGGACGAGCTGAGAAGGCTTTAAGAAGGTGCAACAAATTGATACTCAAAAGTTCATTCTGCTCTGGGCCTCTAGAATTGTTGGTCGGTCAAGTTCTTTTTGACCCGACCTATTTTTTTGCTGATCATTTTTGTGCTCACCTTAGCGAAAATTTCTGGATCCGCCTCTGAAACTAGTTGTATTCAAGTTTGATATTTGTGTTACGCGCGTCGCTTCTTACCTGTTAAACCTGTTAAGACACGAATTGTCAGCCGTAGAAGCTATTATAAAAAGCAATCAGATATGTGTTCAAAAGCCACGCATCTATGCAATGAATACAAAGCGAACTATTCTTTCGCCTTTTACTAAAGAATACCGTGTATTCGTTGCAAATAATGGCATACCTTAATTTTTGGAGAGTCCTTACTGTGCAAGGCCTCCAACCAATTCTTTAGTAAAATCTTAAACTCGAATTTTTTGCTTTTGTTTCCGGTTGACAAAACTTAAGTTTAATGTATATTAGTTAGCTGACATAACTTGATTATAATATATTTTAGTTAAATGTAGAGTTAATGGCCATTTTCGTCCCTATGGTTTGCTACTTTCGCCACTTCAGTCTAAAATTTGTATTTTTGTCAATTTAGTCCTCATAGTTTTAAATATTAGCCAATTACGTCATATCCGTCTAACGGCATCCAGCTATGCCGTTAGTTTAAGGGTATTTTTGTCTTTCTCCTTTTTATTTTGAGCTATTGGTCATTTTCGTCCCTGTGGTTTGATACTTTTGCCAATTCAGTCCAAAGTTTAAAATTTTGTCAATTTAAGTCAGTTTTTTTTCTATAACCCTAGAGAGCATTATCCAAGCCCAAAACAAGTCTGCATTTACTCTGTCGACAACAGTAATCATACCCCCTCCTCTCGTATTTAGTTTCTAGGCGATTCCTAAACTCTCTCCCATGGTGGAATTCAATGGTAAAGTGGTCAAAGCAATTCCGTGAAACCGAATTGTACGGAAAAAACTAAAAATCGTTTCTTTGATGAATGCATAATATTTAGGGTTTGGAGATTAACATATCATAACGAAAATCTGGGTCGTAATCAACTATTATACATTAATCAACAAAACAATTTTTAGTTTTTTCTGTATAATTCAGTTTCAGGGAATTATCTTGACCACTTTACCATTGAATTCCACCATGGAGAAGATTTTAGGAAATGTCTAGAAACTAAATATAAGGGGGGGGGTATGATTACTTTTGTCAACAGAGTAAATGCATACCAGTATTTGAGGTTGCTCGATGGTTTTGGGCTTGAATTATGCTCTTTAGGGTTATAAACAAAAAACATAAAAAATAAAAAAAAAAAACTGAATTAAACTGAACATTAAATTGACAAATTTTCAAACTTTGGACTGAATTGACAAAGATATCAAACCACAGGGACTAAAATGACCATTAACTCAAAATTAAAAGGAGAAAGACAAAAATACCCTTAAACTAACGGCATAGCTGGATGCCGTTAGACGGATGGGACGTAATTGGCTAATATTTAAAACTATGAGGACTAAATTGACAAAATTAAAAATTTTGGACTGAAGTGGCGAAAGTAGCAAACCACATGGACGAAAATGACCATTAACTCGTTAAATGAATGATAACTAATCGAATTAATTTTTACACTGTTAAGCATGATAACACCACCTCAATCGAGTTATTATTAACTTGGTCAAGTCGACTACTTTTGAGCTTTTTTTAATTAGAGGGTATAATGTTTTTAAGATAACTTTTTGTAATTTCAAGAGATTCATGCTACACGAGTTGAACTCGAATCTTCCTCTAGGTTGAACTCAAACTTGTACCATGAAAAATCGTCGATTTATCAAATCAAGTTCGAGCTTTGGCTGAGCTCTCGGTTATGCTAGTTTGCAATCGTATCTTTAACAATATTTGATTTACCTGTACTTTGGTTAATAGGACACAAAAAAAACGCTAGTATAAGGATCAAGAATGTCTTTGACTTAACGGTTTGTGTTATATATAAAAGGATCAATATTTTCTCTAAAAAAAATCCATATAACTAAGATTGGTTTTATGTTTAAATGATTAATCTCTTAATATGTATAACTAAATGAAAAAAGTTATACTAATATTTTTAAGACTTTCATCATAACTAAAAAGTAATATATATGCTGAATTATAAAGTTAAAAACTTAAGGCTGATCGGAAATAAATAATCTTACATTTTGTGTATTGGTTGATGATAATCCCATCTTTAAAAATCAATGTCAACTTTCCAACATTTCGACTATTTTTATCTCAATGAATCTCAATTATCGTTAAGTGTTTTTCTGAATTACAAATGTTTTAGAGCTTTTGGTCAGAAAAAAGATACGAGTCAACTGATATAATACTTATCTCGAAAATTGAACATTGTTAGTCCCGGACGTTGAGAGGTAACTCTACGTGAAGTCAGTCGATTTCCATTACATTCATGATGATACCGTAACTAAAAAAGGTTGTTGAATGTTGACCAATTTGGTATCACCACTTGGACCAATGAAACTTGTGTGACACTAAACTTTAACTTTAATATATGTAGATAATTATATTGATAACGTAACTAGTAACATTTCTAACTTCAATTTTTTTTTTGTTGTAAATGACTATCAATCTAACGGAAAAGTAAAAGTCGGCTTCCCCCTGCTTTCATTTATAGTATTTAAAAACACTTTACAATATTTGATTGTGATAAAACAAAAATTAGTTAAATGTTTATTAGACATACACATCGGTTTTAACTTTTTATTACAGTGAAACTACTCTTATAAACAAAAGTAAAAGTCACTAGTGTATTTATTATTTTATTTTCCTGAAAGAACAAGTTCACTAATGTGATTATTTACATAGATAATATGAATTATTGTGCCAATTGAATTGGGGGTGTGCAAAGTTGGTTTTGTTCGATTATAAGTGTTTAACCATAACCTACTAATAAGTCGGTTTTGGTTAACTTCAGTTAATTGCTCAACTTATTTATTTTGTTCCGGGCGAAAATAGTTTAGCGATGATGCTCCAAGCTCAAATATAAAGTTTTAAAAATAAAATATGTCGGTTCCAAACTTTGTCAAAATATTAAACAATTCTAAAGGTATAAAATCGGGAAAAGAAAACTCAAACAATCAAACATACAAGATTCGGTTAACAAAGACACATTAACCATAAACATAATCATAACCGATTGACCAGTTAATCAAATTCACTTAACCATAACCGTCTATTTTGTTCAATAGTATAAATAGCGTAAGCGTATTAGGGTTTGAGCTCCTTCTCGCCGTCTTTAGCTGCCGCGCTGTGTCTTCTCTCCCGATCTTGCAAAATGGTAACCTCTCTCTCTCTCTCTCTCTCTCTGTATCTATATACCAAATATTTTGATATACAAATGCTTTTTACCGATGCTTTCTATTCGTTTATTATCAGTCACGTTTGTTAATGTAATTTTCTTTAAAAAATAAATTAATAATTGCAGACAAAGAGGACAAAGAAGGCTGGTATTGTTGGAAAGTATGGTAAGATTTAGTGCTTCGTCGTTTTAATAGACATTGGAATAAGATGTTATTTGTATTATTAATTAATAATATATAAACACCGAGTCACCGATGTCTTACTTTTAGGGCTGTAAATGAACCAAGCCGAACATAGCCTTGTTTATGTCCGTACGTTTAGAATTAGACCTGTTCATAAACGCTAAGCGGACAGAGAATCCTGTTTGTGTTTCGTTATTAAGGAATTGAACTTCTTCACGAACACCAACAAACGTCTACTATTTGAAAAAAAAGCAACTTTCTTATTCAAAACATTTGGCATAATCACATTAATAAAATATAAAGTTAGTTACTTGAGATAAACGTAATCATCCGCCAGTCGGCAGCTCTATTACGATAATGCCAACGAAGCACGAGCTAGATTTGTTGTTAGTTATAACAAGACTTTATAAAACATTAATGGAATGAACTGAACATAAACAATAAAATTATAAAAGTTAAATGCTAGGTTGGTTGTTACAAATAAAATGCTATAAAAATATAAAACAAACCTTTATCTAACAAACATAAATGAACACATTACTGAACATTCACGAACACAAATGAACAAATGCAACCTCTTTTCATGTTCGTTCATTTACTAAATGAATTTCCCGCCGAACTGTTCGCTGGATGGTCAGTTTGTTTACAGCCTTACTTACATTTTTAGACATTTTGTATCTTGTTCAGGTACCCGTTATGGTGCTAGTTTGAGAAAACAGATCAAGAAAATGGAAGTCAGCCAGCACAGCAAGTTTTTCTGTGAATTCTGTGGCAAGGTAAAGATATTGTCATAGTTTTTCATGCTTATAACTTAACAAGAAAGCTGTTTTAATGTTCTTTGCTTTGAACTATCTGCTGCTAATATATCTTGTATTTCAATAACACAGTATGCAGTGAAGAGAAAGGCCGTTGGGATTTGGGGTTGCAAGGACTGTGGCAAAGTCAAAGCTGGCGGTGCATACACTTTGAAGTAATAATTCTCTTCATTCTTTTGCATTAAGTTTATATAGTATTTAAAAATAGACAAAGAAGTGTTAACGGGTCAAAGTTTTGACTGTTTTGAACTGGTACCCTTTCTGGCCCGTTATCAAACTTGCCTGACCTGACTATTTTGCTACATCTAGTTAAATTTCTGTACTTGTGTAACAACCTACTCACGTTTTTCTTTTTATCTTTTGAACAGTACCGCAAGTGCTGTGACAGTGAGGAGCACAATTCGTAGGCTGAGGGAGCAGACTGAGAGTTAAATGTTAGAATGCAGTCATGTTTTCATGTCAATTTTCTTTTACTGTTTTGCGCTTTGCTGGATCTTGCCAGACTATGCATTAGTTGAATCAATCAAGAGTTATGTTGAGACCTCGGTTTTTCACTTGGAAAGTTTATGTTTGATTGCATGTTACATAAGCGTCTTGATATGCACTTTTCATATATCAGTACTTTTGTACCATCTCTGTTTACAATACTTATGTATCAAGCTTGGGCTCAACCTTGTTAAACAGAAGAGTTTTCTTTATATAAGGCTCAAGCTCGGGCGGGATTTAGTTAAAGCTAAACTTGTATCAAGCTTTTACTTAACTAATCCCAAGTAATTTACAAGTGGTTCAACGCGTTACACCCTAATTATATCCGTACAAATTAAACTCAATCTCACAATCATAGTCAAACAAATACGTCATTATTCTATATTCGAAAAATCTCCACATTCCAATCCAAAGTCTTTTAACATCAAAACATGACGCCATAACGTGGTGTCCCTCGTTTCATCAAAATCATTTGTTGGTGTGAAAGTGAAGACATTGACCGTGAATTCATTTACATGCGTGAAAACACCATGCGTAATCATCATTAACTACAACTTACAAGAGGACTTGTAATCATCATTAACTACAACTTACAAGAGGACTTATAAGCCACGTTAATTCACTTGGTTCAGACGTAGCTGAATCGTTTTAACACAATCGAAACCCTTAACGCATTCCCAAAAACAAGGCAACCAAAGAAACCCCAAAACCGGTGTGACCAAATAATGAAAATGTGATTGCACCTAAAATGAAACAAATTGTTACTTGTACAAGATCTTGTTTAGCCTGTCATATGAGTTGCTTAAATCTTGAAGGGAGGTAGAAGGCTGAAGAGTATGGGGCTGGGTGAGATGTGCCCCACATTGGCTACTTAAAGGAAACACAAATGATGGAAGTAAAGTAATCCTCCATATCTTTACTTTGAATTCCACATATTCAAGATTCTTGGTAAAGGTACAAAAACAGTTATGTTTATGAATGATGAGATATACATTCCTTGCTCAAGTACCATCTTTTTGTGTGCACAAAACCAAGTACCAAAATCATATCACTAATAGTTTCAAAAGCAACATCAAAATGACAAGTAGTCAAGTACTAACAAAGAGTAAATAAGAAAACATGTAAACATATATCTGAGAACCCACATGAAGGATCCCATGTGATCTTGATAAACAAGTGTGCTACAAGACTTCTCAAAAGCTACATAAAAGCCAGAGGCATATCACATATGTGGGACCTCTTTTCAAATACCATTACACATCCACTGATACAAACATTAGATTCATACAACACTAACTCAGTTGATTTGTTTTTCGAGTAAAAACACAAGCATGTACATTTTACATTTGAACAAAAGAGGCAAAGGGCAAGAAAAAGGCCTCCTAACTCTCATGAATCTCGGTGGCTACGCAGCACCATTATTATTATTATGCTGCGATTAGCCCCTTCCTCAAATATCCTTTTCATTTCATACAAAAACGAAACAGGCACTTTAGCGCCTTCATAAGCCTATTAGTGGTAACAACAACACCACCATATAATAATAATAATAATAATAATAATAATAATAATAATAATAATAATAATAATAATAATATTAGATATAAACATATAATTATTCTCACAAAGAGGGACGCCATTTGCTCCTCAATCTGCACTTGATTGCGGTTCCAGGCGGCACCACCTCCTTGGACCACTACCCACCGTAACATTTCAGACCATGTCTGGCGGTAGATCATCACGGTCACCCCGCTGCTGCACACGGTTCTGAACTGCCTTAACTGCCGCCACCCTTGCTGCATTGGCAGCCCGGTTAGCTGCAGTCACGGCTCGGTTCACTCTCTCATCAATATCAACTGCAGTCATTGCTTTCTCAGCTATACGTCTTGCTTCCTGTAACACAACCAAACATTAGATACATCAGATTCATAAACCATAAGACTACAACGACAGTTGTTTGATTTACCTGGACTGCTTTAAGGACTTTGACATGAGTAACCGAAGAAGACGAACCAGTAAAGATTGAATCTTTGGAAGTTGAAACAGTTAAAACCCCGTTATCCCAGTGAACCGATTGAGTCTCACCGTTTCTAAAAGTATACATACCAAAACCTTGTCTTCTTCCTTCATGCCAACCGCCCTCATACCTATGCCCATTTGCAAAACGATAAACACCAAAACCGTGCATTTTGTCTGCAAAATATTCTCCAGCATACGTGTCCCCATTTCTGCTCAATCGCATCATACATATCAATAACGCAACAATAATATCATACAAATTCAATAGCTTTGGTTGAAAATTTGACCTGAAACGATAATAACCAAGCCCGTGTTTAATCCCGCCTTTGAATTCACCAGAATACCTGCTACCGTCTTCACACGTATGAATCCCACAACCATGACACTGACCCTTAAACCATTCACCAGCATACATATCCCCCGTGTAAAACTTATAAACACCATAACCGTGCCTCAATCCCTGCCTATACTGCCCTCGGTATCGGCTCCCTTTAGCCCACGTTTCGACACCATATCCATCATACTTCTGGTCAACCCAATCCCCTTCATACCTCCCATTCAAACTATAATAATAAACACCACTTCCCGAACACTTCCCTTTATAAAACTCACCCTCGTAAACATCCCCGTTACTATACGCCTTCACTAAAAACCCCGAATTCGTTTCCTCCCCGAATCGGGTCTTTGAGCCAATTGACCAAACAACTGGCGGGCATGTTTTCGATGAACTTTTATTTTTGTAAAGATTCAAACTTGGGAAGTTTCGGGCGACGAATAACCGAATAGACGGCAGATTCGCAGTCTGAAGGCTACTAATATTAAACGAGGATAAGACGACACTAGAGAAAGCAATAAGAAAGAGTATATAAAGATAAAAAGACCTATAACTTAATGAAAAATAATAAATTGAAGGCAAAAACAGGAGAATCAAAACCCTAAAAGGAACTTTAACCCAGAAAAGCTTAACATGAGTAAACTTCAAGAGTTTAACAGCAAGTGTTTTGGTGGCTAGCAAAGCTTCAGAAGACGAACAACAAATTAATGATTTTTTATTCAAATTTCTTCTGGAATGATTGTACGGATGGTGATGGGTATGATTATTATTAATATTATGATGGGTATTCATAACCACAGGTCTTTTGACAGGATTTGACAGTAGGGTTTCATCGTGATTGGTTGTTTGTTGTAATTGTAATGGTAATTGGATTTGAAGATTTGGGATTGGGATGATTCTTGAATTTGAATCTCCGATCTGGGTTTTCTTCTGACGCATTTACACCATCGATTGATCCAAGAATGAATAATAATAATAATAATATTATGATTCAGGTGGGTTGTGGTGAATCGTCTGGTTTTTTGGAATTGGAAAGAAGAAAGAAGAATAAAAGGAAGGTTTGAAGATATAAATAGATGAGGTGTGAATGAGCCACTTATGGAAACTATGGGGTTACTTTTGTAATTTCGGGTATGGGTCTTTGGTGGGACCATTAAGTGTTTGTTTTTAGACCTTTGTGTTTCGGGTATTTACGTTTTCGGGCGGCTGGTACTGACTAAATTTGTAATATCGGAATATAGGCACGACAGTATGGTGAGATAAAACATGGTCAGTTCAAGAAATGACCGTTAGGGTTGAGCTTGGAACATTACTTGTATTCGTACTCGTACCAAAAATCAATAAAAACATGTACCAATACTCGTATCAAATTTTTCGGTATGGTATGGGTATGAGTATTGGTACAGGTATTTCGGTACGGTACCCGTTTTTGTACCACTTTGTTTTTTTATTTCCAAATCTCTAACGCTTTTGAAACCGGTAACGGTACGAATAACAAACAACCTGAATTAGCTCGGATATTGGTACTTGCACAAGTATGTGATGGGTACCAAATTCGTACAAGTACCAAATTGGCCACTGTTTTAATTATAAGATATTGTTGAAGAACCTTAATTTGGTCATCGAGTTTAATTAATGTGTTTGTTGGTTCGAGTCTTGGATGTTATATTATTCAATATTGAATAAACGTTTGGTATTTGTTCATTAATCATGGTTGAAGAATTTATTTTATATATTACATATGAAAAATCTTAATTAAACCTCTATATATTTCAAACAGATACAAAATATCAAACGTACTCGTACCACCCCGTACATGTACCAAAATTCAACAAAAATGAGTACCAATACCCGTACCGAATAAGCTAAATTGATGCGGGTACAGGTTCATCTATGAATACGATACATATACGAATACAAGTATTTGAGACAAAATGCTCATCTCTAATAAACGTCACCATACTGTGTCAATGAAACACCAAGCATCTTCATTACCGGTCCATCACCACCTCTTTAGTTGTGTGATATTTACTAATCTCGCCGACTTCGTCAAAGGTCCTTTTCACTTTAGTTGTTTACCTTTTAATAAAATAAAAAAGAACTATAGGTTAGGGATATTCTGGGAATGGTGATTTTGTTACTTTGTTTTAGGATGGATGATAGTTACCATTATTGTTGTTAATTATTTGTTATAATTAAATTGTGGGGCGCAATAAATAACTAAATATAAAACTGATTTTGTTAAAGAAGCATGTATAACTAACCGTATATAATAATTATACAGGGAAAAGTTAAAATATAAAATAAGAAGTATAAAAATGATTTGTGTCAAATATAATATAAAAGGTCATAAAAAATAAAGAAATAATAATAAAATTAATTTAAAATATAAATAAAAACCAAAAATAAAAAAAAAAACTAAAATGTTTCCTCCCATCATTACCATTCCAAAAAAACGACGAAAAGACACAATACCGAGAAAAAAATAAAGAATGACAAAAATAAACAAAAAGTACAATAATAAATAAAAAAAGACAATTTATCGCAAAACATAACATAATGTCGAGCACAATATAACACAATATTAAGGAAAAAAATACATAATGTTAAATAAAAAAGACACAATCAATGACAAAAATTGTTAAAAACATACGATGTCCAATTAAAAATGCATGATGGTTGGTTGGTGTGTTGATAATTTTCCATCACGACAACAAAACACAAATACAACGTTTGCCACAAGTTCTCACCATCTCTACTCTCTCCGTAATATTATGTATGACAACTACATTACAAAAAAAAACACAAATTTGGAAGAATGCCTCCATGCCTTCCCGGGTGTCATGAGCACATGAGCTAGTCATGTTCTGAACTTCTAATAGTTGAAAATGTTATACACCACCACTCGTTTGACTGATCTTACGAACAAATCACAAACAAATATAATTGTTATAGTTCTAAAGAACCCTGATGAAGAAACACTAAGTGAACCCTGGACAGATTATAGATAATCTGGGGGTTAAGTAATGTTTCCCACGGATGAGATCTAGCTGAGAAGGCTGTTCTTCAGGAGACCTGCAAAACAAACACCGTAAGCTCGTCACTGAGAAGGGGGGGGGGGGGTTCCTCCTTGTGACCACCCTCCGGCGTGAGAATCAGACTAGGTTGCTCTGAATATAAGAGTATATTGAGAGATTGCTAGATAAGATTGAGATATCAGATGATGTCCTTACCATTCCAAGGTGTTGGAGTATTTATAGCCGAAGGTAGGTTTCCAAGCAGGTACAGCCGGCTGAATAGTATTCCTGTTCTACCAACAGTGGATTATGCACAGGCCATACTGGTTGGTGGATAAGTTACGGCCAACAGTAACAAAGTCGGCTGCACTATTCCACCAACTATAGATTATGCACGTCCCACCTACTGTGGATTATACGCAGGCCATGCTGGTTGGTGAATAGGTTACGGCCAACAGTAATACTATTCTACCAACTGTAGGCTACGCACGCCCGTCAGTAAGAGTTGGTGAGTAGGCAGCGGCTAATAGTGAAACAGTACTAGAGGGTGCTCCTCCTCGTACTGTTGTCGGTGAGCTGTCACCCTGTGATTGGCTCATGGGTTGTTCTGGTCAGATCGTCTGTCATATCCATACCTTGGTAGGTATAGTACAAAAGATCTTTCAGAATCATACGGACTGGCTCATTTTGGCGGGATTGTTCCCGCCTTGCTCATTCCTTCATGTGACTACTGAAGTAGCTATTGTCTTGTGCGTGTAGCCCTGCTGTCTGCGGGTAGCCTTCCCTGATGGCTTGTATCCGCAACTGCGGGAACAGGCGGGGTACTTCACCATTGGGAGGCTTTCCCTGCGTGTACAGCTTGCGTACTGCGCGTAAGATTCTATGAGCATGGTGGGTCCTGCGGGAGCAGATGGCCTTTGCGCAGACGTCCCTATTCAAGGTGAGTCTTGCGGGACCAACTGGTCTCTGCTGGGACCTACCTCTTCAAGTCCCCCCAGTCCAATGTTCTTCTCATGAATATTTAATAAAGTGAGGTGAACTTTTGGACTTTAAGCAAGGGGTTTTGAAAAGGGTTTTTAGTTTTAAGGTTCTCCGTGGGGATTCTTCCCGCGGGTTTCCTAATGTCACTTGCAAAAATTCCCGATTTTTTTGCTTGATCTTTGGGTATGATGCGGGTAGGTATGTAACCTTCTCGCAAGTCAGGAGCGTTGAGTCTCACTTGTGTGGATTCTCCTTGAGTTTTTAGTGGTTTTGAACATAGTGATCAATTATGTTTAAACCACCAATTCCATCCTGGAGCCTCAAACAATGTAGTTCTCGACGTTCCCGCTATGCGGGGATGTTATTTCCGTTTCCGCAAGCATTGCCCAGAAGATCCTTCTTGGTTTCAATTCCCTGCGGAGCGCTAGGTATGTGAAGGGTTTTGCCTTAACACTGTACCCGCGCTCGTCTTACGGTTCTTTACTTTCAAGGTACCCCTGGCGTCAATTCCCTGCGGGTGCTAGGTATGTGAAGGGTTTTGCCTTAACACTGTACCCGCACCCGCCTTATAGTTACTTTGTTGCCGGGGTATTCTTGGCTTCAATTCCCTGCGGTTGCTAGGTATGTGAAGGGTTTTGCCTTAACACTGTACCCGCATCCGTCTTATGGTTACTTGGTTGCCAAGGTAAGGGGTATTTTCCCGCTTACTTTTGAATCTTTTTGAATTTTGAATTTTGAAATTCGAAAGGTTGGTGAGGATAAGAACAGTCCAAACATCTGAAACGTCGTGCGACGGTTTCTTCTGACTGTGTCAGGACGTGCAGGAAGTTATGGTGACGTGACAGTACATGGTCATTCCAGACGCTTTTTTAGGCGCGTGGGCGCGATTTTTCGGGCGCGTGGCCGCGAAATTTCTGGCACGCGTACTTTTTACAGCTGTTGCCAGCTTGCTTTTTGCCACGCGTCATAGTTTCATTGCACCCTCGATTTCTCTCTCCTCCGCATTAAATTCACCGCATTAATTGCGATTAGTATATAAAGGGGGAGAGGGTCCTTTTTAATTCACACCTTCACCCTTCTCTTCTTCTTTTTACCGATTTCCGGCAAATACTCCCCTTTTCAGGCAAGCATTTTCCCGAAATCGCTTTCTTTCTGCAAGATGTCTTCACATGATCTCGAGTCTACCACCGATGACAGGAGTACTGCTGGTGAGTGCCAGTGTGCTCTGCCCGGCGATCAGTACCGGTATGTTGTTAGGAAGTTCATGCTCGATCCTTTCGAGCCTGAGTTTCCTGAACCCCATCAGACCGTGTACGATGCCCCCAGAGGCAAGATCGGGGTTTATGCAGCATTCTTTGTCTATGGGAATCTTAGGTTCCCATTGACAAAGTTTGTTTACCGTGTCCTTGAGAGGCACGGTGTTCATCTGACCGAGTTGCACCCCATGGCGATCGCCAAGATTCGCCATTTCGAGTGGGTGTGCCGGATTCTGGGCATTGAGCCCTATGTGGACCGCCTGATGACCTTCTATACTTGGAGGTGCATCCAGGGGTGGTACACCCTGACAACCCGGATCAAGGGTTTGAAGATTTGCGCGACCGAGCGCAGTCTCCGATCGTGGAAGCGGGAGTTCTTCTACATTTCTGCCCGCGCCATCCCCATTGCCATGAAGTTTAAAAATGGCCAGGCAATTCCAAGCCATCACGCCACCAACTACCAGGAGGCGGAATGGTTTGCGAAGATATCCCGGGTCCAATCTCCGGTTTACCGGTTTGCGGAGTCCGGGATGGTGATGCTGGGGATGAGCCGGGTATGGAAGGAGGCGTCTCAGGTTCCCATCCTTCTCGAATACGGTTTGAACTCTACTCCTTATGGTATGTCTTGTCTTTCTTGCTGATATGAGTTTGTCTTCTAACTGTTTCTTTTCTTTCAGAGGGGAACAATTTGGAGTCGCTCCTGTACCCGCGGGAAGCTGACGATCCCGTGCGGGTGGGTACTCGTGCTCTTGACGAGAATGAGTTGCCCATCCTGGAGCAAACAGCGGATCGGTTTGTGGAGGTCTATCCGCTGGGCCACGAGATCCTGAGCCACCGGCGGCCAGGTAAGGCGTTATTCTCTCCTCCCCCCCTCAGTGCTGTACCCGCTGCTGGAATTCCTGACCTGTCTTCTTCTGAGGAATCCGCAGATGGTCCTCCGTTAGTGCGGAAGAAGAGGGCTGCCGGCGGGAAAGGGAAGGAGAAGGCGGCCTCCACAGCCGATCCAGTGCTCCTATCTGACACTGAGTCAGATAGTGAAGAGGTGGCGGGGAACCCCGGTGGTGAGAAGACCACTGTTCCGGAGGCTACGACTGTTACCTTCGGAGAACCAATGACGACGACGGTGACCGGCATCAAGAGACCGGCTCCATCGGGTTCGTCCCCGCCCGTCCGTACGTTCAAGCTCAAGAAAACCCGTAAGTACAACTCTCTTGGCTTTTATTTTCGTAGTTTAATCTTCAAGTCTTTTAACACTTTTTTTCTTTACGCAGGTGTGGATGTTGGCGCATTCCAGGGTGAGGGGCCGAGTACTACCTCTCCGCCAATGACGGTAGGCTTGGTCAGCCTACCTGAGGCGTCGACCCAGGCGCCTGCGCCTGCTACCGCTGGTTCAGTTGCTCATTCTGAGCCGACTGTTCCAGCCGGGATGACGTCACCGCCGGCTGTGAGTGCGATTTTTACAGCATCCTTCACAGAGCCGGCGGTTACTTTTGCTGCTGAATCCGCGGCGGCGACCGCGGCGGACACCATGCCTCCGCCATCGACTGCGGCGGAAACCGTGCCGCCCCCGCCATCGGCCTCAACGGCCGAACCTTCAGGTACGCGCGGGGCTTCTTGCCAATCTTTGTTACCTTCCCATCTGCCTGACCTTTTGGATGGATTTCCCTTAGGTTCAGGTGATGGGTTCGGTGGTTATCGGCCTGTGATCGACCCTACAGGTGCGTAGGGTTCTTTTGGCCTTCATGTATTTTTTATCATCTTTTCCTAACTGCTTTGTTTCTTTTGCAGTGTCGGATTCCAATGAAGTGTATGTTCCAAGATGGAACATTCGCCGAGGAACAACCCTTCGCACACCTGTGGAGTGCGTGGACTGGGCTCGCCACGCTGCTCCCCATGGTGCGTTGGGGGAAGCCATGGTTAGCTACCAGGAGGGTAGGCTAACCAACGAGCTTCGGGTTCTCCTGGCCCGGATGCAGCCACGCGTCGAGCTGCTTTGTCGTGAAAACGACAAGTTGAAAGCAGCTCGCGTTAAAGAAGTATCTCAGGCGCGTGCTCTCCGGGAGGAGAACCAAAAACTAACCGCAGTGGCTGCGGAGAAGGAGAAGGCCTTCAAGGCCCTCGAGGTTGAGGTTCAAGCGCGACTCGAGGCCAGCTCCAAGGCCGCCCAAGCTGTTAACGAACAGCTTCGGCTAGCTAAGGAGACTGCGAGGAACGCGACCGAGAGGGCCACCAAGGCTGAAGCCGTTGCTGAGCCTTTACGCGTGGAGAACGAGGAGCTCAAGGCCAAATTAGAGGCTCTCCAACGCGCTCATGATGCCTTGGCGATGGAAGATGCCAAGAAGCTCCAGGAGATCTTGGACCAGAGGGGCGTGCTTGACCATACCGAGCGGAAGCTTAAGGGCGTCGAAGAGGCTGCCGCAAAGGAAGTGCTACTTGCCAACCTTAACAAAAGCGAAGCCGAACGCGCCTGCACCCAAGCTCAAGCCGCCCTTAAAGAAGCTCTGGTTGCCAAGGAATGGCTTCTTCGAGAAGCGTTGTCTCAGGTAAGTCTATCTTCATGTCTTCACGCTTTTCTTTGTAGATAGGGTGCTGACACTTGTATATTTTCTTATGTAGGTTGTGCATCGGGTCTTCTCAGAGACATCCTACGACGATGCAATGAGCGCAACCCTCAACGCTTCTCACGAGGATGGGGAACGGGTCGGCTTCCTGCTTGGTCTAGGGTTTGTTGAGAAAGGCGTCCCGCCATCCAACTTCCCTTTGTACAATGTAGATACCGAAGCCATATATGACCAAGCAGTAAATCAATACGCCGCCTTCCCGCATCCGGTGGTGGAGAAGGTGAATGAAATTGCTGCTGCTGATGACGGGCTATCTATCCTTAAGGCTTACCTTGAACAGCCACGCTCTACTGACGGCGCTGGTCCAAGTGGAAGTGGCCCTGAAGCCTGATCCTGAAGATCCCTTCCCGCTGCTAGGATAGATTTAGTTTGTATAGATTTACTTTCTTGTAGGCGGGTAGTCACCCAGCCATTGTAACGAATATTTATGAAATGTAAATCTTTGTGCGGCTAAGACCGCTTGATTCATTGGATTCCTTGCTTTATAAACTTTATATGACTTGCATTCTTTAGTTTAAATTAGCAATTTTCCAAGTGTTTAGGATAAGTTAACCTTTGAACGTGGTAGATAGGTGTGAAGTTTTGCTTCCTCCTTCGTGATTGTGCGGGTATGACCGTCACTTGCACTTGGTAGGATGGCTAAACTTTACCCATATCTGACCTGCGTGTAGGTTTTCCTCATCTTTGAGGATAAGTTAACCTTTGAACGTGGTAGATAATCGGTGTGAAGTTTTGCTTCCTCCTTCGTGATTGTGCGGGTATGACCGTCACTTGCACTTAGTAAGATGGCTAAACTTTACCCATATCTGACCTGCGTGTAGGTTTTCCTTATCTTTGAGGATAAGTTAACCTTTGAACGTGGTAGATAATCGGTGTGAAGTTTTGCTTCCTCCTTCGTGATTGTGCGGGTATGACCGTCACTTGCACTTAGTAGGATGGCTAAACTTTACCCATATCTGACCTGCGTGTAGGTTTTCCTCATCTTTGAGGATAAGTTAACCTTTGAACGTGGTAGATAATCGGTGTGAAGTTTTGCTTCCTCCTTCGTGATTGTGCGGGTATGACCGTCACTTGCACTTAGTAGGATGGCTAAACTTTACCCATATCTGACCTGCGTGTAGGTTTTCATTTTTCATTTTTTTTTTTTTTTTTTTTTTTTTTTAGGATAACCTTTGAACTTGGTAGATGATAGGTTGAAGTTTTGCTTCCTTGTTTGTGATTGTGCGGGTAAGACCGTCACTTGCACTTACAAGGATGGCTAAACTTTACTTACATCATACCTGCGTGTAGGTTTCCCTTATTAACGTTGTGTTTATGCGGGTTTTTTCCGCCTTCCACACGTAACGACTTACTTCTTCCCGTTTACGCGGTGAATACCGGTATCAGTGGGAAGTTCATAAGTATAAAGGTAAACACATTATGAAAGGAGAATCATTTCCATTAGAAGTGGCTCTAGGCCTTTACAAGTTTTGGAATTGATCTACATATAACATTTGCGTAATTGAGCTCCATTCCATGTTCTTGGGATGGGAGTGCCATCGAGCCTTTCGAGCCGGTATGCGCCCTTTCCCAGGATTTCTTTGATAATGTATGGCCCTTCCCAGACCGGGGCCAGCTTTCCCGGGCGCTCTTGGTTTGAAGCCTCGTTGTTACGCAGTATGTAGTCTCCTATATTGAAGTTGCAGAGTTTTACCCGCGTGTTGTAGTACTTTTGCATTTGTCGTTTGTAGTTCTCTTCACGCACTGCGGCTAAGTCTCTGCGTTCCTCGGTTAGCATAAGATCCAACCGTCTTTCTGCATCATTGTCTTCTGGCTGACTCAAGACCCTTGGTGAGGGCAGACCAATTTCGACCGGGACCATGGCTTCAGTGCCATAAGTGAGGCTGAACGGGGTTTCTCCCGTACTGGCCTTCTTCAGCGTTCTGTTTGCCCAAAGGACGTGCGGAAGCTCGTCCACCCAGCCGGATCTGTGTTCCGATAGTCTCTTCTTGATGCCTTCGACAATGCTCTTATTTGCTTTTTCCACCTCGCCATTACCTTGCGGGTGTGCCACTGAGGTAAAGGTGTGGGTGATTTGAAGTTCTTTTAGCCACTGTTGTAGCTTTTTGTCAGCAAAGTTGGTGCCGTTATCGCTCACCAAATTCTGTGGAAGTCCAAAACGACAAATAATAAATTCCCAAATAAATTTTTTGATATGTTTCGTGGTTGTTTGGGCTAAAGGTTTTGCTTCTATCCACTTGGTGAAGTAGTCGATGGCTACCACTAGGAACTGAACATTTCCTGCTGCTGTAGGAAATGGGCCTGTCACATCGATGGCCCATTTCTGAAATGGCCATGAAGAAGTGACTGGAACAAATTCATTCTTCGGGCGGTGCGTGTTGGGTGCGTAAAGCTGGCAAGACCTGCATTTTCTGATGTATGCCAGTGCATCCGTATGCATCCCCGGCCAAAAGTATCCCGCGTTGTTTAGCTTGGCTACAACAGCGCGGGGACCTGCGTGTACCCCACAGATGCCCTCGTGTACTTCCCTTAGGAGGTAGTCAGCATCTTGGTTGTCCACGCATCTTAAGAGTGGGCCAAGAAAGTTACGTCTGTAAAGGATGTCATTGACGAGTTGATAATTCAGTGCTTTACAGCGTAGTTTTCTTGCCTGTGTTTTTGACTCTGGTAGTGTTCCTGCTGCAAGGTAATTTATTATTGGTGTCATCCACGTTTCTGTACCGGTTTGGATGACACAAATTTCCTTGTGCGGGACTGATGGTGCTTCGAGGAGTTCAATGCGGATGTCCTTTCCCAAGTGGGTGAAGGCTAGTGATGCAAGCTTGCTTAACGCATCCGCAGATTTGTTTTCGCTGCGCTTGACGTGTATGACTTTACAATCATTAAAATCACGCATAAGGGTTTTTGCCTGGGTGAGGTACAGGGCCATTGTGTCGTTCACAGCCGTGTACGTCCCATTTATTTGGTTGGCCACCAGCATGGAATCCACATGGGCTTCCAAGTTTTTCACTCCCATCTTACGCGCAATTCTCAATCCGGCCAAGAATGCTTCATATTCGGCTTCGTTATTCGTACTTGGAAAATCCAACCGAATAGCGTAAGTATATTCTTGGCCTGCTGGGTTGGTTAATTTTAATCCTGCGCCTGAACCCTCGTTATTGGCTGCTCCATCAGTGTAGAGTCGCCAGACATCATTGATGTCCTGTGCTGGGGAGGGTTGAGCCTCCTCCTGGCACTCTTTCTCCCGCGAAGCGGGGACTTCTGCAATAAAATCGGCCAGGACCTGGCCTTTTATGGCTGGTCTTGGCTTGTACTTAATTGCATATTCTCCCAATTCAATTGCCCATTTGGCTAGACGTCCCGATAATTCAGGTTTGCCTAGAACGTTTGAGAGTTTGAAGTTGGTGAGAATGGTGATTGGGTGGCCCTGGAAATATCGTCTTAACCTGCGTGAAGCGTGTATAAGTGCTAAGACCAATTTTTCGAGGGTAGAGTACCGGGTTTCTACGTCTGTTAGTACACGGCTAACATAATAGATTGGCATCTGGATGCCTTTTCGTTCTATTAGCAGGACTGCCCCGGTTGCTCTATCTGTTGCGGAAAGGTATAGGATTAACTCCTCTCCCGCTTGTGGTGCTGTAAGTGTTGGGAGTTCGATCAGGCGTGACCGAATCTCCTGAAAAGCTGCTTCCGCTTCTGGTGTCCAGCGGAAGTGCGTTTTCTTTAAGCAGTGAAAGGAAACGACTTATCCGCATGGTTTGCCAAAAAGCGATTAAGTGCGACTAGTCGTCCATTCAGTGTCTGAGCCTGTTTGATGGTGGTAGGTGATTCCATTTTAACAATGGCTTCGACCTTTTCAGGGTTCGCTCTGAAGCCATCTTTAGTAACAATGACTCCCAAGAACTTCCCTTCTTCCATCCCAAATGAACACTTGCTCGGGTTGAGCTTCATGTTTATCTTTCTAAGCGTGTTGAAAGTTTCTTCAATGTCTTTCAACATCGCTTCTGGCTCGGGGCTTTTGATGACCAAATCATCCATATAGACTTCCAAGTTTCTCCCGATTTGGGCATGAAACTCTGTGTCCATCAGTCGTTGGTACGTGGACCCTGCATTCTTAAGTCCGAATGGCATCATTTTATAACAAAATGTACCATCGGGCGTCCGAAATGCGGTTTTGTCCTGGTCATCTACGGCCATGTGGATTTGATGGTACCCCTTATACGCATCCAAGAAGCATTTAAGGCGAAATGGTGCCAACGAATCCACCTTAAGATCAATTTCTGGTAACGGATAACAATCTTTGGGGCATGCTTTGTTCAAATCTTTGAAATCTATGCACATGCGCCATTGTTTGTCATTCTTCGGTACCATTACGGGATTTGCAACCCATGTTTGATATCTACTAACGCGTATGATGCCTGCGTCAAGGAGTTCCTTGACTTGGGTTCTACACGCGTTAGTTTGTTCAGGCCCCATTACTCTGCGCTTTTGTACGACTGGCGTAACAGCCGGATCGCACTTGAGCTTATGCTCCGCCTTACTTCGGGGTACACCAGTCATGTCAGCTGGTGCCCATGCAAAGATGTCAGCGTTTTTCTGCAGTAAGCGTTTGAGTAGGGTGCGGGTGGGATCAACGATTGTTGGTCCAATGGTAACGGCCTGGTCAGGGTATTTGCCATTGAAGGCCCATTTTTCCGGTTCGGTGATGGTTGGTTTAGCCATCTTTGGTTTGGGTTTAGATGAGACAGATGCGATGCATACCTGGGGAATGCCAGTGATCATCGCTACACCCTCAGCTGTTGGCCATCCCATCATGCCGTGGACTGAAGATACCAAGGCGTTGAATCTTGCCATCCCGTCTCTCCCAAAGAGGATGTCGTACGTGTGGTGTGGCTTTCTCATCACGACAAAGTCCACATCCTCTGTGCGGGAGTGTTTTCCATCTGTAAGAGTGACGGGGAAAGATATGATACCCAGGGGGGTTTCTGTACTGCCGTCAAACCCTTCCATTGAAGCGTAGACCGTTTCCAGGCGTTCTTTGTCTTCATCATCCAGCTTGTCAAAGAACTGCCTGTACATCACTGTTGACGTAACGCCGTTGTCAACAAGAGTGCGGGAAGTGATGTAATGCCCCAGCTGGCTTTTGATGACGATGGGGCCTTCTTTGCTGGGGCCTCCTGGCACTCGCGGGAAGCGCACCTCAGCTTCCTTCCACGCGCATGGTTCTGTCATTCGTCTTTTTCTTCCTCCGACCTTGCCATGAACCATGTTGATGCTGATGTCGACGGGCTTTCGCCCGTTACCTCTGTACCGGTTGTCATTCCTTCCTCCCTTCCTGATTGATGCCACGAGATGTGCAAGTCTTCCATCCTTGACAAATGCTTCAACAATGTCTTTCAAGGATGTGCACTCTTCAGTACCATGACCCTTTGTCCCGTGGAAATCACAGGACTTGCTTTGATCCGCATTAGGTTTCTGCCGGATCAATGGGGCTTTTGGCCATGGCAATTTTTCCGTGGCAAATATCTCCGTGACGCTCTTCGTGAGTGGCGTCCACCGGTGTTTTCGGTTTGAAGGGTGTGTGTTGTCCCTTCCGCCAACAAGAGGGCGAGAGCTGGATGAGGTGTCAAAGTTTACCCTTGACTGCCAAATACCTAGCCTCCTCTTTTTGTTCTGCCGGGCGATCCGGACATTGTTTTCTCTAGTCCTCTGCGTGTAGAGGTGTGTACTCTGGGGAAGATCCCTTCCCAGTTGCTTTTCCGTCTCGGCAAAGCGCTTTGCCGCCGTCATGATGGCATCCCATGTTGATGGCATGCCATCCTTACCCGTCAATGTGCGGATAAGTTCTGGGTATTCGGCGCCTTGGATGAAGGCGGCGCGAACCAGATCCTCACTTATGTTGCCGATACTTAGCTTTTTGGAGTTGAAGCGAGTGATGAAGTCTAGTAAAGATTCATCCTCCTCTCTCACGCAGTTGAGGATCGTCCACTGCTCTTCAGTGTACTTCCTCTGTTGGCTGAAGTGCTGGCTGAACTTGTTCTGAAAGTCCGCCCAGTCATATATGTGGTGGATCGGTAAACGATCGAACCATGCCCTGGCCGCTCCGACCAGAGTCATCTGGAACATGTAGCACCACGTGGGTTCCGTCCAGTTGCTGACGGTAGCCCCCGCAATGAACCTGTTCAAATGGTCATCTGGGTCGGATAGACCATCATAAGTGCCAATGTTGGACATCTGTTTGGCACTTCTCGGGGCGATTGCTTCCGCAATGTCCCTTGCGAATTTTGACTTTCCTGCATTTGTAGCAGTTGGTCTAAAGGTTTTGGAGAAGTCACGCGGGTTTCTCTCCGCGATTGGTTTAAAAGCTTCCCCAAAATTCCTTTTTGGTTGGACGTCCGTTTCCTTACGCTTCCCTTTTGCCTTATGGCGAGGGTTTGCGTCGGTATCGGACTCCAACTCGTCGTCTGAGTACTCGCAGTCACTGCTCATATTGAGGTGTTGGCGAGTACTGGCGAATTCGTCAGCCTGTTGAACTGAACGCAAGCGTTCATCCAATTCGGCTTGGAATTCTCTTTGCCGTGCTTCGGCCCACGCCTTCACTTGATCTAGTGTTTGGCGAGGGACCTTCGTTCGTTTTTCCAGCTGGGTATCGGTGAACCCCAGTGGAATATTTACTGCACTTGCCCCGGCTTGGGTAGTCGGGGTAGTGTTCGTAAGGATTGTATAACCGCCGGTGTTCCCCCCAGTTGCTGGGGTTGTTACCGGGGTTTCTTGGTCGGTTACTGGCCTTTGGACCGGAGTAACGTTAACCATTTCTTCAGAAATTGTGAAAAAACTAAAATAGTTCTAGCTTTTATGCACGGATGGCGCCAATGAAGAAACACTAAGTGAACCCTGGACAGATTATAGATAATCTGGGGGTTAAGTAATGTTTCCCACGGATGAGATCTAGCTGAGAAGGCTGTTCTTCAGGAGACCTGCAAAACAAACACCGTAAGCTCGTCAATGAGAAGGGGGGGGTTCCTCCTTGTGACCACCCTCCGGCGTGAGAATCAGACTAGGTTGCTCTGAATATAAGAGTATATTGAGAGATTGCTAGATAAGATTGAGATATCAGATGATGTCCTTACCATTCCAAGGTGTTGGAGTATTTATAGCCGAAGGTAGGTTTCCAAGCAGGTACAGCCGGCTGAATAGTATTCATGTTCTACCAACAGTGGATTATGCACAGGCCATACTGGTTGGTGGATAAGTTACGGCCAACAGTAACAAAGTCGGCTGCACTATTCCACCAACTATAGATTATGCACGTCCCACCTACTGTGGATTATACGCAGGCCATGCTGGTTGGTGAATAGGTTACGGCCAACAGTAATACTATTCTACCAACTGTAGGCTACGCACGCCCGTCAGTAAGAGTTGGTGAGTAGGCAGCGGCTAATAGTGAAACAGTACTAGAGGGTGCTCCTCCTCGTACTGTTGTCGGTGAGCTGTCACCCTGTGATTGGCTCATGGGTTGTTCTGGTCAGATCGTCTGTCCTATCCATACCTTGGTAGGTATAGTACAAAAGATCTTTCAGAATCATACGGACTGGCTCATTTTGGCGGGATTGTTCCCGCCTTGCTCATTCCTTCATGTGACTACTGAAGTAGCTATTGTCTTGTGCGTGTAGCCCTGCTGTCTGCGGGTAGCCTTCCCTGATGGCTTGTATCCGCAACTGCGGGAACAGGCGGGGTACTTCACCATTGGGAGGCTTTCCCTGCGTGTACAGCTTGCGTACTGCGCGTAAGATTCTATGAGCATGGTGGGTCCTGCGGGAGCAGATGGCCTTTGCGCAGACGTCCCTATTCAAGGTGAGTCTTGCGGGACCAACTGGTCTCTGCTGGGACCTACCTCTTCACCTGATATGTTTGGGTCATTGATTTCAGTAAAACACCCCATATATATGTAGACATCTCTCTTTGTATATCCTTCTTATGAATCTAGTGTTTAGGTGTGCCTAATAAGCTTCATACGTTAGATAGTAAGCTCAAGATCCTTATGCGTTAAGAACTCGGATACCCGAATAAAATGAATGGATGCAAGTCCTTGTGCATGTATTTATTTTGTCCAACATAGCATGTATTTTGTTACTAATACGTGAACAAAGGTTTCTACTTGAGTGGTTATTCATGCACAACATGTTTGTCACATTAGTGCTAAAATTAGTCCCCGTCGTGTAGCTCAGTTTGTTAAAGGGGCGTAAGACTTGGAACAATTAGTGCTAAAATTACATGATCCTCTTTAGAGCCGGCTCAACCTTTTTAGAAGCCAAAATGATGTATAAATATGGGGCCTTGAAAAAATGTTATCTTGCATTTCACTCAAAATAAATCAAGTTGTTTTAATCTTTTTTTTTTTTTTGCAAATACAAAAGTGATGTAATTCTTCACTTTGTCAGACCTAATTCAGTGTAAACACTGCTTAAATCGCACAACTAATCCAAATCCCATATTATAGATGTATAATTATTAATTTTGTTTTGGAAATTTAGGGCTTTAGGAAGTGAAGGCCTAAAGCCTTAGCTTCGTTTCGATGTCCCTAGAGACGACCCTGATCCTCTTACTCTTTTTACCGTCCAATCAATTCAAGAGGATGTATATACAAAGTATTGGTGAACATGGGACATTGGCTTGGTAATCAACATTCACTGTCAGTGGAAACATTTAGACTCTATTCACTTATAAAGTTATAATTAGCGACATGTTTTCAATGGCTTAAGAACTTGAAAAGAAAGGCTATGTTATTCAAGACGTACTGATTTTGATATTACATGCATTTGATAGTTGATACAAGGACCATAGCTCTCTAGACGACGTTGAATTGCAAGTTGTTTATCACCTGCTCGTTTGTCGATAATTATTAATGACACCCCGACAAAAGAAATTCAAATTTAATGTGAAATAAAACAAGGTGACCCGTTGTCTCCCTTCTTTTTAATACATTTATTGAAGTTGTGCACATTTTAACTAAAAAAAGCACGTGACACGAAGATTTTACACTTCATGTGTAGCCCGAATAGTGGTGCTTTAAATTTTAGCTTCCCACATGTTTTATACAGTTAATGCTTGTATACTTAGTGGTCATCCATCAATTTCCAATAATGGCTTGACTCTCAATATTAATGATCGAATGGTTATGACTCATGAGCATAATTTTGTTTGTTTTTAATAGCGTTTGGAACCACACCCAATACCCTGGTGAGATTTCCTGAGTTTGGATGCTAAGTTGCTAACCATCCATACTAATTTGACGTTTCAGGTATAACTCACCCAAGAACACCATCAAAGAGGAAAACTACCATTATGGGAAACCCTATTGAGTCAGGTTTCAAACTAAAGACCTTAAGATCCTAAGTCTTAATCATTGCCCCATTCTATTGGACTAGAAAACCAACTGCACTTAAGGAGGGTAATAAGTTTTAAATTTACTAGACAACCTAGTAACTTTAGTGAAAAAAAAAATACGTGAAAGCTGTAACTTTATATAAATCATAAATATGATCTTGTATAATTTAATTATGTGATTAAGCTACGTTATAACCTTTTTGAAGTTAGAATCACCTACACATCTACCAACGTGCATCCAACATCAACCTCACCTACGTTTTTCTACCCACGCTCCATCGAATCATTCCTCTCCATCCGTGCTTAATGGGTACGTTTATTATTCTCTAGCAATAGTAGCCCTTACATGTTGGTCGCGCGAGTTTAAGACATCAATTCTAAATCAAGCATACTCAGAGTAATGTAGCTTGTGTAATCATTTATCTAAATCAGTGAACGAGTTGATGGGTTGTACACGAGTTAGGTTGTAAACATGTTACACTTGACCAGAGCCGTTTTTGAGGCATGGAAGGGTAGTCGACGGCCACATGCCCGACACCCCGCTATGCCTGAAATTTTTTTTTTTCAAAAAAATTATATGTATTTTTATAAAAAAAATATATGTATAATTAATGTTTCAACACAATTACATAACTACTAGCTTGGTCTAGTGGTAAAGGACTATGACATCTAACCAACAGGTTATGAGTTCTAGTCTTATTTAAGACAATTTTAAGATTATTTTTATACAAAAGTTTTTTACACAACTCAAATCATAATCAGATAAACCCATTTAAAATTAAATTGTTTAAATCCAACAAAATGTTTCTTTTACTTAAGGGCTAAAAAATATTCCGCCTTTAACCCAAAAAAATTTTCATCTTCTCGAAGCCTGCCCTGCACTTTACATAAATGGATTTGTAATTAAAACCACCCATTTATGTTTCTACCCATTAGCCTAAAACCAACCCAAAGCCTTCATAAACCCAGCATTATTTGAAAAAAAGAATTCTTTAATCTAAATTAAATGAATTAACGTGTCAATCTGTCTAATTATTTATGTTAGACATCTTTACCCGAATAGTAGCTAGCTGTTTAATTTAATCAAGTTAAATATTTCAACCGAATAAATTATATCTATCTATAATTTATATAAACGAAGACATAAAAATCGTACGTGTCGCGATTTGGTCGCTTCTCCTTTTTTTGGAGTCACCAGATTTGCTTGATTTTTAAATGAAGGTTTCTCATGCATTTGACCCGAATTCATGGGTATGGGTCTTACTAAACCCAGATATTCCTTAAACGTGTTATAACATCTCATTAAATTAAAAATTATTCTCACCAAATTATTTATGTAAAAATCATAGAAAATAGGATATAATAAAAAATAATATCTTATTTATTTTAAAAAAATTATATATATTTTTAAATTAAAAAACCAATTTGATAGTAAAAAAAATAAACGGGTCTTGGGTCTCATCAAACCATAAGTATATTATTAACTTTCATAAATATTATTTATAATTAAAAAACCAATTTCGTAGTAAAAAAAATAAATGGGTTTTATGTCTCATCAAAACCATATAGCTTTTAAACCGGGTTATAACATCTCATTTATTTGTGAAACAATTTATCATCAAATCATAAGTATATTATTAACTTTCATACAATAAAAAAATATAAATTAAAAAAATAAATAAATATTTGAACAAACAATATAAAACTACCCCCGTAATACGGAAGATAAAAACTAGTAATATATATAAACGAAAACATAAAAATCCTACGTGTCGCGATGTGGTCGCTCCCCCTTTTTTTGGAGTCACCGGATTTGCTTTATTGTTAAACAGAGGTTTCTCATGCATTTGACCTGAATTCATGGGTATGCGTCTTACCAAACCCAGATATTCCTTAAACGGGTTATAACATCTCACTAAATAAAAAATTATTCTCACCAAATTATTAATGTAAAAATCCTATAAAATATGATATATTAAAAATTAATATCTTATTTATTTTAAAAAATATATATATATTATTTAAATTAAAAAACCAATTTTATAGAAAAAAATAAATGGGTCTTGGGTCTCTCAAACCATAAGTAAATTATTAACTTTCATAAATATTATTTAAAATTAAAAAACCAATTTTATAGTAAAAAAAATAAACGAGTTTTGGGTCTCAACAAAACCATATAACTTTTAAACCGGGTTATAACATCTCATTTATTTGTGAAACAATTAATTATTAAACCATAAGTATATTATTAACTTTCATACAATAAAAAAATTACAAATTAAAAAAATAAATAAATATTAGAACAAACAATATAAAACAATCCCCGTAATACGGGGGATAAAAACTAGTTTATTATATTAGTCACACCTAACAATCTTAAAACAAACTAGTTTTGTTTAAATTTAATTAGTATTATGTCCAAGGAAAAAGTTAAAATACAAAGAATACAAAAATGGTACGTGTGAGAAGGATTTGTGATCACACAAAAATCTCATTAAAAATAAATTCAAAAAAATTAATAAGAAAATCATAACTCAAAATATAAAATAAATGAATTTAAAAAAACTTAAATGTTTTCCACGTCATTCTCGTTCAAAAAAAATCGACGGAAAGACACAATGACGAAAATAAACAAAAGACACAATTATAACTAAAAAAGACTCAGTAGATCACAAAATATAACACAATGATGAACGAAATATAACAATGTTAAGTAATACAACATAATATAAAGGAAAAAAAACACAATTAATGACCAAAATAAACACAAGACACAATGATAACAAAAAGACATAATGATTTTTTTCACTCACCATTGTGTCTTTATTTTTTTCATGAGAACAGAAAATACGGTGAAAACATTTTTAAAACATAGATATAAATTTAATATTGGAAAAATATTAAACCAATGTAAGTTTATTTTCATATAAAATTAATACTCCGTAATAAGTTTCTTAATGTAAATTTAAGTTAAAATTAAAAAGGGTATCAATGCATAGATACAAACATTCATATATCGATGAATGAAGTAGTTTTAGTATTTTCTGTAAACTCAGAGAGATTTATAAATAGTTTTATTTTTATGGTTTGAACGAAATTTCAACAATTTTATTAATAAATAGTAATTTTTGGTCTCATATGTTTTATTTACACCTACAAAATCAGGGCATTTGAGAATGACTCAAGCCGGCTTTTAGATTTGTGGCCCTTCTCCTTGGTTTGTGTGACATCAAAAGAGGTATGCTTCTTGTTCGTCTATATTTGATGATCATTACCTATACATATCGTGGTTGTTAATGTTTACACATAAACATAATTTTAACTAAATTATCTATATTTCTTTCTACACATATTAAAATTAATGCCTACACATTGGTCTCATTTACTCACACATAATACTACTTTTATCAACACGTGTTAGCAATACTTGTTTATAGTCCACATCATCCACCACCACACAAATCATTATACTTCTAATCACACATATTTATTAGTTATAGTCACACATGATGTGTAGCCTATAGGTATATCACGATGCATAACACATAAGTAATGTGTAAGTAATAATCTATATGTACAATTTTAAAACAACATATCATAACACATACTATGTATAAGTAATGAAACCCAAATTTCTTGTAATGAACAAACAAAATTAAACAAGTGACCATGACAAAGCTTGTCATGTAAATACAAAAACAAATTCGTCTCTAGCATAACTATATAGACATTATAGTTATTATTGTATGTATTAAAAGGTAGAGTTACCATTGTGATTTTTGAGTACTATTTACTATCCAACTATGTTTGGATTGTACAAGTTTCTGATGCGTCTATTCGATATTTCCTTCTTCATTTTACCCAACCGTATCACATTACCACCACCATGGACATCTCTTCCCACCATCATAGTCACCTTCAATCCACCTTCTGTGTTTACCATTGCCACTGAGAAACATAAATTTTAACGTGTCACTCTTTTTTACTTTGCTAAATGGGTCACTGCTTGCGGTGCACGCATATAAGGTATATATATGTGCGCTCTTAAGTGGGCAAAAATGAAATTGTACTAATTTTGACGTTATTTTATTAATTTCGTGAAAATAGCGTAAGAAATAGCGGAAGGTTAATCATGCATCATGTGTGGCGTTGATAGCCAAAAATACAAAGGTGCATGCACCAATGGCCGGGGTCCCGATGGTTGAGTGTTATGTGTCTTATGTCCAAGGCTTGATGCAAAACCACTATCGAGCAACGGATCTCACTGGAATCAACCTCTCTTTTCCTATGGGGTAGAGGTAATGTTGTCTACATCTTACCCTCCTCAGACTCTAACATAGATTTGCTATTGGTGGGATTTACTTAGTACGATGATAATGATAACGACTTTCTTTTACTTTCGTTTCTTCGCTACACTTACTAGAACGTGTCACCTTTTGCGTTTAAGGTATTATAAAAATCATAAATGTAAATGTGTCATGCTACTTTTTACATGGATCTATATTATGTCTTTTTTAAATTAGAATCGAGCCGTGTAGATATCTTTTTTTGGTTGAGCAATCCCATCGCGATGCGCAAGTTCAAAATACTAGTTGTTTAAAAATTATCAATTTTGACTTTTAGTTTACAAATGTTTAATCTAAGAAAACCAATGTTATACGTCTTGTAAGGGACCCCTACCCACCACCGGAAAAACCCTAGCCTCCACCTCCCGTCACCCCTACCCACCACCGGAAAAACCCTAGCCTCCACCTCCCGTCACCCCTACCCTCCACCTCCGGTGCGCCGCCGCCGCCACCTGCCTCCTCCACCTCCAGTGCGCCACCGCCTGCCTCTCCACCTCCGGTGCGCCGTCGCCACCTGCATCCTACACCTCCGGCGACCTCCAGCCGCCGCTCCCCTACAGTCGGCGCTCACCTCCAGCCACCGTTCACCACCTGCATCCGCCGACCTATTGTCCATATCCATCAACAAGTGGTCATCCAAATAATGATATGAAGTCCCCCAACGTAAGAAAACCCTAGCTCCGAAAATCTCGGGCGATCCACGGCGGCATGGATTCAGAAGAATGGGAACAACCACGTAATCGGAAAGGGAAACGGAATGATCATCAGGCTCAAGGTAATAACAAGGTTTTATCGAAGTTTTTTGTCTCAAATCTTCCCCCAAAGTGTTCTTCGCAAGACTTAAAAGATGTTATGGGTAGCTTTGGTCGTTACGAAGGTTCCTATATAGCTAGGAAGCTGGATAAATGGGGCAAGAGGTTTGCTTTCGTTTCGTTTTCCGAGGTGAAAGATGTCAAACGGTTGGGAGATGAGTTATCAGATGTATGGATCGGTTCGTATAAGTTGTTTATTGCGATTGCTCGGTTTGTGGATGGTGAGAATATAGATAGACCCGATTCTGGTAATAGGAGGAAGACGGCTTCTGTTCCTGTTAATAGCCATGCAAAACCTAGTGGTCAAGCAAACCCTAGTTCCGAAGGATCCGATAGGAATGGAGTTCCTTATGCATTAGTTGGTAATGGGCGTTCCTTTGTTGATTCTTTGTTAAATCGGAACAAAGTAGATGAGATTAAGGTGGATGATTCGGTGGAACGGTTTTCTCATTGGAAGGGATGTGCTCTTACGGGGAGGGTGGTGAATCTTCACACGTTAACTTCTTTGAAAAAGTTGGTTCGGAAGCATGGTTGGAGATCATTAGATATTAAGTATCTGGGAGGGCTTTCAGTGGTGTTGGTATTCTACGTTAGTGGGGATAGGGATGCCTTCCTGAATGACAAAGACAAATGGTCAGACTGGTTTGAGTGTTTAGAACCTTGGTCTGATAGAACTAGTGTGGAAGAGGGTCGGATCGCCTGGCTCCAAGTTCATGGGGTTCCGGCTCAGTTGGTGTTAGACGAGGTATTCGATTTGATTGGAAGCAGATTTGGCAAGGTGGTTCAATCGGCTTCCTTATCTGCTGAAGAGAACAACTTATCGTATACTCTCATCGGTGTGTTGAGTAAAGAGTGCAAACGGATTGTGGATCGGGTGGACATTAATTGGAGGGGAAAAATTTTTAAAGTGTGGGTGGATGAAGATGTTGGGGAATGGATACCGGAATGTGTAGTAGAGTATGAAGAGGATGATGGTTCCGTTTTACCGAAGGAGGATAAGTGTGATGATAATATTGTGCAGGATGAGTTTCATAATGTGCATCGTGAAGAGGGCGAATGTTCTCAAGCTAATGAAGTTTCTGTCAGGGAACATGTTGTTAATGGGTTGGATGGTTGTGTGAACGATAATTCTAACGTGATGGTCGGTGAGTTTTCGAACTCTTATGATCATTCTAATGAGGAGGCGGTCGAGAATGGTAACGGTGATAGTACAAATGTTTCTGCGTTGAAAGGCAAGGGACATAAGAAGTTCAGACGGAAGTATTTATTTTCTAATCGGAGTGGGGGTAGTGGTTCTAGGGAGCGTCCTAAGAAGAGACCAAGGGAGGATTTAGATATGTTTGATCTTGATAGGTTTATCAGTATTATGCACGTGCCTTCGGATGTTACTAAGGGTATCGAGACAGGTGTTGAAGGAGTGTTCTTAACACCGGATCTTAACAAAGGGCAGTCTACTAATACGGAGGTGGTTCGAGACATCGAGGGAGAGACTGCGGAGCCCTCGATGATTGGTAGAGGTATTGATCAGGTGCAACACCAAGGTCCGATTGAGGTGGAGTTGGAGAAGACCATTGAGTTGAGTAAGGCGTTAGGTGTTAAGAATTTGCAAGATTTTGTTTCTAATGTTAAAGAGGTTCTTGTTTCCGAAGGCTATCAAGAAGGTGTTCAATGAATGTTTTTTCTCTGAACATTCGTGGGTTAGGGAGTTCTAGCAAAGCCGATTGGATTCGAGGTCTTCGAGTCCATCATGAGGTTAGTTTTATGGTTTTACAAGAGTCGCAATTTGTTTCCTTGGATTCTGTGGATGTGGGACGGTTTTGGGGTTATGGTGAGTATTCATTTGATTAGGTTCCTTCGTCTGGAAGGTCGGGTGGGTTATTATCGATCTGGGATTCCCAAGTCTTTCGTATGGAAAGGGTGGTCAAGAATAATAATTGGCTTCTAGTTTCGGGCACTGTGAAAGGAAAGAGTAGCTTGTTTCATATTCTCAATGTTTATTCTCCTCAAAATCTAGTTACTAAACGAGCACTTTGGAGGGAAATTCGTGATTTGATCGGGGAGGGTAATGGGAGGTGGATTGTGGCAGGAGATTTTAACTCGGTTCGGTGTGCCGAGGATAGGCGGAATTCTTTGTTTAATGTGGTGAGGCCAATGAGTTTAACGATTTCATTGATGATTCGAATCTTCACGAGTACTCCATGAAAGGGAGGCGTTTTACTTTTGTTGCAGGAAATAAATTAAGCCGTATTGACAGAATCTTCGTTAATTGGGGTTTCTTTATGGAATGGCCGTGTGCGGAGTATATTGCTCTCGAAAGGAATAAGCCGGATCATAGTCCGTTGGTTTTGAAAATTGGTTCTTCCAAGAACTATGGTCCCAAACCGTTTAGGTTTTTCAATTCATGGCTTGGTAGAGAGGATTTTGGGACGTTGGTTAAGAAGACGCTTGTTGATGGCTAGTTTCATGGTTCTCCGGACGCGAGATTGTTGTATAAATTTAAAGCTTTGCGTGATGCTATCTCTAGATGGGCGATCGATTGTAAAGCCAAAGAAAATGAGGAAAGGGTTTTATTGGAGCAAGAGTTGTGTGATTTGGACCAAACCATGGAGGTTCGGGATTTGTTGGAAGAAGAGACATGGTCTTTAAGCGAAATTAAAAGACGGCTAGGCGAGTTGGATAATCATTATTACCGGGATTTGAAGCAAAAGGCTCGGTGTAATTGGGCGATTCATGGAGACGAAAATTCTCGATTTTTTCACGGTTTTATTAATAAACGTAAAGCTTCAAATTATTTTTCGGCTTTGGAAGTGAATGGGGCGTGGGAAACAAACCCGGTTCTCATTAAAAAGGAAGTTTTGCGTTTCTTTGCTGGTAAGTTTAAAGAATCTATTACACATCGGCCTCGGTTGATTGGATATGGGTTTTCGGTCTTGTCTTCGGTGGAGGCGGATTTTTTGATCAGTGATTTTTCCGTGCATGAGATCAAGAAGGCGGTTTTTGAATGCGGTAGTGACAAAGCTCCTGGGCCGGATGGTTTTAATTTTAGGTTCATTCGGTTTTTTTGGGAGTTGTTCGAGAAGGATTTTGCGGATATTCTTGATCATTTTCATAGTGTTAAAACTTTTTGCTCGGGGGTTGGATCGTCTTTTATCACCTTAATTCCTAAGGTAAACAATCCGTCATCTTTGGGGGATTTTAGACCGATAAGTCTCATTGGTTGTATTTTAAAGACTGTGTCGAAGGTGTTAGTGAATCGACTCAAAACGGTTATGAATAAGATTGTCTCAGAGCATCAGTCGGCTTTCTTATCAGGAAGATATATTCTTGATGGCCCTTTGGTGGCTAATGAGGTTATTGCTTGGGCTAAGAAGAGGGAGAGAAGAATTTTTATGTTCAAGATTGACTTCGATAAAGCCTATGATAATGTGAATTGGGAGTTCTTGTTGTCGGTTCTTTCTCAGATGGGTTTTCCTTCGGTCCGGTGTGATTGGATTAGTGGTATTTTGTTGGCAACCAGATCATCTGTTCTTGTTAATGGATCTCCTACTTTCGAATTTGGGTGTCATAAAGGCATTCGTCAAGGTGACCCGCTATCGCCTTTTCTTTTTATTATTCTGATGGAGGCTTTTTCAGGTATGTTGAAACAAGCCTGTGATATATTTGCGTTTCATGGTATTACTCTTCCTAATGAAGGTCCTACTTTATCCCATCTTTTTTATGCGGATGATGCTATGATTATGGGAGAGTGGTCTTCTTTTAATTTTGATAACTTGAAACGTATTCTTCGCATATTTTACTTGTGTTCGGGGCTAAAGATTAATCTCCATAAATCAGTGTTATTTGGAGTAGGTGTAGAAGATGGTGAGATCGATATCCAAGCTGGTTTCATGGGTTGTAAGCCGGGTAGAATCCCGTTTTCTTATCTAGGGATTATGGTTGGTGCTAACATGAATAGGGTGGTTAATTGGGAACCGGTTGTGTCCAAGTTCAAGAAGAGGCTTTCTAAATGGAAAGTTAATTCGTTATCTATTGTCGGTCGGGTAACCCTTATTAAATCGGTGCTGGATAGTCTTCCCACTTATTATTTTTCGCTTTTTAAGACACCCAAGAAGGTTATCAATGATTTAGAAGCTTTGATGAGAAGGTTCTTATGGGGTGGTTCGGATGAAGTGAGGAAGATGTCATGGGTGGCTTGGGAGGTAGTCACCAAACCTATAAAAGAAGGGGGTTTAGGTATCGCTCGTTTAGAGGTTAATAATCAAGCGCTGATTACTAAATGGCTTGGGAGATTTCTAAACGATCATCACGCGATGTGGAGAAGAGTAGTGTTGTCTATTCACGGGTCCTCGCGCTGTTGGGGGCTTGCTCCGGTTAATAATGGGATTTTCGGGGTTTGGAAGAATTGTGTTATGTTTTGGAACAAATTTAAGGTTGATGGTGTGGGTTTTAATAGAGTGATCCGGGCCACAGTTGGGAATGGTCGCCAAGTTCGGTTTTGGATGGATTTGTGGTTGGGTTCGGCGCCGATTATGGACAAGTATCCGTCCTTATATGCGGTAGAAAAACATAAAAATGTCTTGTTAGCAGATCGGTTGGTGGTCACTGGATCCTCTCGTCGCATTGTGTGGGATTGGCTTAGAGCTCCTTGCTCCCAACAGGAGGTGATCGAGAAGCAAGAGTTGGAAGATCTCCTTCAAGGGGTGGTGATGGTTGACCGTGAAGATTCATGGTCTTGGGCGGTTGGTAGCTGCAAAGAGTTCGAGGTTTCGTCGATTAAAAGATGGATGGTGCGGTCCGTTGTGGATGCTGTGAGTTTCGGTTTTCAATGGAGCGATTGGGTCCCGAAAAAATGTAATATTTTTATGTGAAGGGCCGTTCTGGATTGTCTTCCAACCAAGGAGGCTTTAGCTAGGCGTCATTTGCATTGTGATGATCATAGTTGCGCTTTATGTGAGAGTAATGAGGAATCGCCCGAACACTTGTTAACCGGGTGTTTCATTTCTATGGCCGTTTGGAATGCGATTGGTTCATGGTGCAACATCCCTAGATCTTTTGTTTTCCATGTCAATGATTTGGTGGAAGTGCATAAGGTTAGTGGTGCGACGGGGAACAAGAGATTGATTATTCATGGCATTGTCATCATTACTTGTTGGAGGATTTGGCGGGCTAGGAATGAAAAGATTTTTTCGGGCAAGAACACTAAGGTGGTAGAAATGGTTGCGGATATAAAATCTTTGGGTTTTCTTTGGTACAAAAATAGATCTAAGATAGGGGTAGTGGATTGGAAAAGATGGTGTTTATTTGATGTAACGTGATTGTTGTTATTGGTTTTTGGCTTTCGGCGTCTATCTCCGTCTTGGTGATAGTCGTTGGTTGTGTTTGTATTTAATGAAAGTCAATTTTCAAAAAAAAAAAATACGTCTTGTAAGGAAGGCGATGTTTCGGGTATATGTCAATGACATAAGCTAATAATGATGAGAATTGAGATATGCAAATTGCAAACCAACTTTAGGCAACTTTAGCATGTATTCATGGCATGATCCTTTTATCCAAGAAGAAAAAAGCTCTTTTTTTCGAACGATTAGCAAAAATATTAATTAAAATTAGCAAGACGCTAGAAAGTAGAAACACCAATACAACCATCAAACTCACAAAAACGACAACACACTAAACTACAACCAAACAACAAAAACACAATCGACGCAACCCCACCCCTAAACTAACATTATACATTAAACCGACGACATTAATAATTGGGGCTTTTACTAAGAAATTGTTCCTAAATATCCGATCCAAGATTACAAGATGTTTGGACGAATATTTTTAGTTTTCCGGAAAACAATGTGAGGTTTCTGGCCAAAAATGTTTTTCCGACGATCTGCAACTAACGGTGTTAGGATTCTGTTAGTCGCGAACCGTTGGGAACAAATATGTGAAAAGATGGGACCGTCAACAACCAATTCATTACTTGGGAGTTGGGACCGGTATCGGCCAAAAAATGATAGTTAAAAATTGCTATCATGTACCTACGAATATGCCGTCAGACATTGTTTCCTAAAAAAGAATGAAATCAGGAGATTGCCGTCACATATGTACGTCTGTAGTCTCATGGTAACTTGGTAAGTGTCATTTTTAATTGGTTATCGACAATAATATTTAATTTACATTTTTCATTTTGTTTTCTAAATTTTGCCCGATTATCCATGGGTGATAGATAGTCTGTTAGAAACTAACAAGTAGATGAATTGCGTCGGTCAATGATACTCTTCATTCCAATATGTACGATTACATAAAAAAAATTATCACAATTTCTATGATTATGAAACCCAATTTAATATTGAATGGTTGAATCTCTCTTTGATTTTTTTCTTGACAGTTGAATGGTTGAATTCATATGAGAAGGTAAAAAAATGAAAAAAAAAAAAGGAAGAAAAACTGCATGATAGTTGAATCAATTAACATATAGTATATGAAATTATCAGACTTTGATCAAGATTGACCAATTGAAACAACTATATGAGTAGTATTTCAACAATAGTTAATTGAAAATAATAAGATACTTTGCTAATTCTATATTTATTAATGAAAAGGATAGAAGAAAAAGTGGTCACCCTAAAATTTGGAATTTTTGATGAATAAAAGCGAGGGTCCCAAATCCAAATGATATGACCAATGCAAAATCAAGTACAACCCCTTTACCTCTCATTTCCACATCAATAATAATAGGTTTTTCTATGAACACCACATGCCCTTCTATACGTTTCGAATAGAGCTATACGGAACGCTATACTGTCACATCCCGACCAAAGGCGACGGAACATGCCGAGGTGTAACGATTGCCCATATGCACATGACACTATTTAAAGCCAATAAATTTGGATAAGATCGCTAATAGATTTACGTTAGTGACAACTAACTATAAGGGGATGCCAAATAGTCAAGGATTTAATAGTTATCGTTAATTGCATTACGTTAACTACACCTTGCTACAAGGGGATGCCAAGTAGTCTAGGATTTATAGATCAACCAACCAAAAGCGATAAACACACAGGCATAGAATCATAGAACACCAAATCGAACAAATATTTAAATAAAGTATACAATAACGTTTGTGGTTTAAGACCCAAGTATAAAACATTTAGTTTAGATAAGATGAAATGTCACCCCCAAAACAAAAGATAGAAAACGGGGTATGAAAGTACTCACGTTCAAGTAATAAACTTGAAAAGTTTGATAATTTGGAGATTTGCCAGAACGACGGGTTTAACGTATGAAACCTAAATAAAAGAAAGTCTTGGATTTAGAAATGTTGTCTTGAAGATCTTTAAATAAAATAATTGTTGCAAAAAGTAAACAATTAAAGTTCATGGTTTAAAAATGTAACTATTTAAGAATTTATAATAATAACCCTTTAAAAATGTAAGTTTGCTCGAAACCGGGTTAAAGTATCTAACCTTAATATTTACTCAACCTATGTTGAGTAATAAGGTGGGAAAAATGTAAGAATACAAGTTCCTTTGGGATAAAGATACTAAAACGGGTCTTTAACGAGTGTTCGGGTTGTTGGTTCGGGTCTTGACAAATGGTCAAACCCAAAGTCAACTTTCCAAAATATTAATTGTTATGAGATAACTCATTATAATATTGTAATACTTAACCAAGTATGTAGATCTATTGTTTTAGAACTAACATCGTACGTTAAGCGAGTGTTCGGTTTTGTCGGTCCAAACTATGTTATGAGACCAAGTTCGATCCAACATTTTCAAGTACTTATAATTAAAATCAGTTTGTAAACTATTTTTAAAGAAATATACAAGTCTTGATAGCTCAAAACACACTTGTGTGTATTAAGCGAATAAAAATCGGATCGGTTCGGTTTCCATCTCACAACAAGTTCATAGATGGATTCCACATACCCATATATCATATAACTTGTATAATAATGTACAAATGAAAATATTTAAGTTCTACAACTAAAAAGTCAACAACAAGATTTTTTAACAAAAGTTCGGTTTGGTTCGGTTTCCATCTCACAATGAGTTCATAGATGGTCTTCACATACCCAAGACTTGTACATGTGACTAACAAACTAAAATGAGCAGAAGTTAAGCATAAATAATATGTGCAAACAAGTTATGTGAGTGTATATATATCAAGAACACGAAGTCCTCTATGAAGCTTTGCCTTACGAGGTCCAAAACTTAACCAACCGGAGTCGGAGAAGTAACTACCAAAGGTAACAAGGGGTGTGTATTTTATATATGTTGTACCACCATAAACAAGTATTAATAAAACTATATAAGCTAATTAAAATGAAAGAAATAACTCAGTTTGACTTCGGAAGTCAAACCTTCAAGAAAACTAATAAAACAACCTTTAGATCTTTGAATTTGAGAGAGTTTTTGGTGTTGTAACAGAGATTAATGGATGGTAAGCGTGGTGTATATATAGGGTAAGTTGAAAGGGTAAAGCATAAAGTGTTTTGCATGAAAATGGGGTGTTTAAGTCACATGTTTACATAAAACAAGCCAAAAAACGTGCAGTTGCAGACCAAGGGTCGCGATACGTGACGCCCTAGGGTCACTCCCCCATCGCATATCGCGATGGGGTGCAGGCCACACAACATCAAAGTTCCAAAATGGCAGAAATGGTCCCTGCAGTTTGTTTTAAGTGGTTTTTACGCGTTTCAATGACCGAATTGAATGTTTTCAAGACCCAACAAGTGTAAAACAATATTGTAATATAAAATCCATCATTTTGATTATATCCAAGGTTTCGGTTTACAAAACGGGTCGGTTTACATAGTAAAACGAATACAAACAATACCCGAAATTGACGAATTTCACATATACACTCCGTTAGCGCTATACGAGGCATATATGGGGGCTTATACTCCCCATATAGCTCTTTACATGGCGCGTATTGATGGGTTTTTTTTTACAAAAAGGGGCGGTGTCCTTAGAAAATCCTAATAATATAGCCCATCAACCAAAGGCCTGAGGTTAGTGCCCTTCGTTTGGGACTTAGATCATCTCTAATGTGATGTTTAGTTCTGATGTGACATTGTTTAGAATTTTGAACTTGATAAATGCACATTAAAGGTGATGTTCAGTTTATAGACTATGCAAAAACTGGATTGAAGTAAACATGATAAGTATTTCAAATGTAATTAACTTTTTATTTAAAATTTGAAACCAATTTCAACCCTATTCTTTTTGAACTAAATAATAATGTCTTTTTGTTTGTTTTTACTTTCAGTGGCAAAATTTTTTATTAAAAACTAATTGTTTATGTAATTCAAAAAATAATAATTTCTTTTGTGTGTTTGCGTATAGTTGTTTTATTTGTTGTTTATGTAATTTTAAATTTTTATTTATATGACTTTTATTATTTTTATTTAAATTTATTTACTATAACTTATTTTATTTTCAAATAATATGAAATAAAACATAAGATACATATAAAAGTATTTAAGTTTTTAAAAGTATTTGAGTTTATAGAAATAAATTATAGAAGTATGTGATTATGAATAATATAAGGGTGTTTAAAAGTGAATGTAGTGTTGGAGGAAAAATGAGAATTTTTGGTGTTTGAAAAGTGAATGAGTGAAAATCTAAAGTGTCAGCTAATGTGGTGCGTTTTTTATTTTTTATTTTTTTTGCTCTTTCACCATTGTGGATGCTCTTAGGGTGGTTTTAATAAAAACTAATGTTTTTGCCTACGGTAAGGCATTAGGTGGTCTGATATGGCCAAAAAGAAAAACGGCCAAAGTATCGTGTCGGAGTTGTTAACGAGGCATTATAGGGGTGGTAATGAGTTAACGTTCGAAGGTGCGATGGGGTAGTGTCTGACGTGGATGGTGGTGACACCCCAGGCGATCATGCACCACACTCAACCTAGGCATTTTTAATCTAGCTATTGGTTGCTCCCACCACTTAAGTCACCCGATTGTTTTATTTGTAAATGGAGACTATGCATTTGATCCAAATTTATGGGTATGTGTCTCACCAAACCTAGATAGCCCTTAAACAGGTTATAACATCTTATTAAATTAAAAATTAATCTTATCAAATATTTGACATGAAAATTCTATAAAATAGGATATAGTAAATATTAATATCTGATTTTTTTAAAGATAACATTTATAATTAAGAAACATATCTACTATAAAAAATAAATGCGGTTCATGGGTCTTACCAAACCTAAATAGCTTTTAAACGAGTTATAATATCTCATTAATTTGTAAAACTCTTTTATCATCAAACCTTAAGTATATTATTAGCTTCCTTAGATAAATAAAATTAAAATCCAGAATATATATAAATATTAGAAACGAAAAATGTAAAACAACTCTCATAATACGGGAAATAAAACCCAGTTTATTCGGTGCGTAAGCGGTGTCAGTACGCGCCTGACCTTGTATCGGCATACACGTAACCCAACAATAGTATGCGTGTAGCGCGACGTGTAACCGATATCAGTAAACGCATCACACGATGGTTGTACCGCAATCCAATGTTGGTACACACGAAGCACTACATTAAACGCTCAACTTGTCCCAACTAGACCCGAGCCAAATTAACCTTTTTGTATCATGTGTTCTGACCGTAACCATTCCTGCCCCATGACCCGAGCTCATCTGACCCCGTCCGTTTGCTGGACCTAACTGGTAATCACGTAACACGTTAAGATTTAAAATTAAATAATATAATGATATTATACTCAAATTAAAGAGAACAACATGTTCGTTTTTATTATGTAATTTTTTATAAAAAATAACATGTGAACATGTTATGATCGTAAGTCATAGGTTTTGTTAATTTAAAATAAGGGGTAAAATGTAATTATTCTATAAGTTAACATAATGTGATTAATGTAAACAGTTTTGAATTAAATAATGTTAACTGATGAAGAGGTGACCAAAAGACTGCATTACCCCTAAAATCTCGTAGATTTGTACATTGTGTCTTGTACCTCGTGTATGCTCTTTTGTGTAACACCCCGACCAAAGGCGGATTATACATCGGGGCGCCACATATTGTTTCATTACTCGTGACACTATTGGGTGTCAATATTTAATAAATACATTCATTCGCGCACGCGCAGGGTAAACACAAGATATAAATAAACCAACATAAATTAATATATTATAAATCATAATATTCGAACAGCAATAACTTGTCTTGATACATTTTAATCTAGGTCCAAAATAAAGAAAACTTCCTATGTGTCCACAAGCTCCAAAACAGCTACTGCAAACCTGAACATGTGTTAAAATAAACGTCAAACACTTGCGTGTTGGTGAGAAATCAAGTTTAATACAATACATAGATAACAATAAATCTGCGCGCAACACGTGTATGTCTGGTGTTTAACAAGGGTGCAATCAGATTGTGATCAAGCCTAGATAGATCATAGCTCATAGTTCATAGTTCAATCCGTGCTCCCAATTGAGCACAAAAACGAGAAAACATCTGTGCAAGTGTAAACAAAGAAAACCGTAAACGATAGGTCTCCCGTGTTCATCTAATGGATCCATGAAAACTTCGGAATAGGCCGAACAAAGCGGTTAATAATACACACATACAAATAAACAGCCAAGTAAACGTCCTCAACACATGGGATACTGCGCGACTAAAGTTCATAAACAAGTTTAAGACTCTAAGTTTGTATGAACACATGAACATCCCAAAACATTAAAAGCAAAAAGGGATTAGGTACGAGATTACTCACTTGATAAACGATGCGGTGTAAGATAAAGCAAGAACCAACTTTAAACAAGCACAAGTTAACCTATAAATAAGATTATTGTTTTAATGATTGGTTTTAAGTCTTGATTATAAGTTAGCATAATTAATAAGTAAATTATTATATAATATATATATATTACCGGAAAAGCAGGGCAGAAACAGGGAGGAAGACGGAGGCGGAGAGGGAGGCGGCAGAGAGAGCAAGGAGAACAGGAGAGATTAAGTGTTTGTGTGTGTAGTGTTAAGAAAAATAAGATTATTATTTATAGAGAAACCCTAGGAGACATAAATCCAGAAAAAGGGGAAAAGATCTTTAACAGGATCAAGCAAAAGATATCAAAAGCATAAGAAAACAAAAGCAAAAGATATAGAAAGATATGGCAGCTGCAGGGGGCAAAGGAAAAGCTGTCAGGGAACAGTAAAAAGCATGGGCGGGTCAGATAAAGGTACTGGTCAAGCATGGAAAAAGCAGATCTCAAAAGATTATGTCAGTCACTTTATCTGCCAACCAATGGGGTTGGCGCGCATGCTGCGCCGAAAGTAACTTTTCAGACATAAAGCAGATTATGTCAACAGCTCAAAAGATAAGACAACACAAAAGCAAACGGCTAGATTCAACAGAAGAAAACTCAAAGGGTTTAGCGCGAGAAGGCTAAGGCGCGAAGGCAGACACAGAAGGTCAAGAGAGCGCGAGCGCGAAGGCAGACAGAAACAACCTTAACGCATCGCGGAAAGAACTACATTTCTAAGCGCGTCGCGGGAAGAATCACATTTCTTAGCGCGCCGCGGGAGGAACTAGAATTCCTAGCGCGCCGCGGGAAGAACTATAATTCTTCGCGCGTCGAGGGATGAACTTCGATTCTTAGCGCGCTGCGAGAAGAACTACAAATCCTTAGCGCGTCGCGGGAAGAACTACCGTTCTTAGCGCGCTGTGAGAAGAATTACAATTCTTAGCGCGCTGCGAGAAGAGTTCGTCTCGCGTATCGCTGAAACAGGTGGTCTTCACGCAGGATTCCTTGTAAGGGGTCTGCGCAGACAACCTTAGGCGGGAAGGAACAAAAGAGTTAGAAGAAAAAGAGGGAAACCAGGCTTAAGGGCGGGACGGCGACAAGAGGGAAAAGAAGGCGGAAAGAGAGAAGGAGAGGGACGGGACGGCGGAAAGAAAGAGAGAGATAGAGGCGGGAAGGAAAATATATATTATTAGTAAAAGTAAAATATAAGTATAAATATTAAATCATAAAAGAAAGAGATCGGGTCAGAGAAACGGGTACCTGGGTCGGGTCGGATCGGGTCAGATGTCACAGTCTCCCCTACTTTAAGAAATTTCGTCCCGAAATTTATCTCGAAGTAGGTTGCGCAGAGAACAGGTGCGGGTACTTGATCTTCATTTGATCTTCCCTTTCCCATGTAAACTCGGCTCCGCGCTTGGACTCCCAGCGAACTTTCACGATAGGGATACGACTGCGCTTGGTTTGCTTAACCTCGCGATCCATAATCTCAACAGGCTTCTCAACGAAATGCATAGTTTCATCAACTTGGACTTCATCAAGTGGAATGTGAAGGTTCTCGTCAGCTAAACACTTCTTGAGATTGGATACATGGAACGTTGGATGCACATTACTGAGCGCGGGCGGCAGGTCAAGTCTGTAGGCAACTTTTCCCACACGCGCGAGAATCTTGAACGGACCAACATAACGAGGAGCAAGCTTACCCTTCTTCCCAAAGCGGACAACACCTTTCCAAGGCGACACTTTGAGGAGAACAAGATCACCAACTTGAAATTCGAGAGGCTTTCGCCTACGATCTGCGTAACTCTTCTGTCGGCTTCTGGCAGTCAGCAGATGATCACGGATCTTGGCGATTTTATCGGTTGTCTCTTGAACAAGTTCGGGTCCTGTGATTTGAGCTTCACCCACTTCGCTCCAACAGATCGGGGAGCGGCACTTACGACCGTAAAGTGCTTCAAATGGGGCCATACCAATACTGGAATGATAGCTGTTATTATAAGAGAACTCAATCAAAGGCAGGTGCGAATCCCAATTACCTCCAAAATCAAGAACACAAGATCGGAGCATATCCTCAAGAGTTTGAATAGTTCGCTCAGACTGTCCGTCAGTCTGAGGATGATATGCCGTACTCATGTCCAAGCGAGTTCCTAACGCAGATTGGAGAGATTTCCAAAAGCGAGATATAAAACGGCCATCGCGATCGGATATGATGCTCAAAGGAGTACCATGGCGGCAGACAATTTTCTTGACATAAAGCTGCGCGAGTTGCTCAACACGGTAGTTTTCACGAATGGGCAGAAAGTGAGCAGACTTAGTCAAACGATCCACTATTACCCAAATGCTATCATGTTTGCTTGCTGTCAAAGGTAACTTGGTAATGAAGTCCATCGCTACACATTCCCATTTCCACGTAGGAATTTCTGGTTGTTCGAGCAAACCAGATGGGCGTTGGTGTTCAGCTTTTACTTTAGAACAAGTCAGGCATTTAGCTACGAACACAGCAATATCCTTTTTCATACCGGGCCACCAATAAGTAATGCGCAAATCCTTGTACATCTTATCAGCGCCAGGATGAATAGAATACCGAGATTTGTGCGCTTCACTCAGGATATCAGCGCGAAGATTCTCATCAAAGGGAATCCAGATGCGATTGAGATAGCAGAGAATTCCACTCAGATTAGGGACAAAGTGTGCTTCTGCGCCACACGCTAACTCGGCGCGAAGGTTACCATTACTGATGGATGCGCGCTGCGCGTCACGAATACGCGATTCAAGGTTGCTTTGAATCGGCGCAAAGTGAAGATGCGTGCGCGGCAAAATACAGTTAAGCTGGCAGGGTTTTCGGCTGAGCGCATCGGCTACCACATTAGCCTTACCAGGATGATACCGGATCTCACAATCGTAATCGCTGATGAGTTCGTTCCATCGGCGTTGTCTCATGTTAAGTTCCTTTTGATCAAAGATATGCTGAAGGCTTTTATGGTCAGTGTAAAGGATACACTTAGTGCCATAAAGGTAGTGTCTCCAGATCTTCAAGGCAAAAACAACTGCACCAAGTTCGAGGTCGTGAGTTGTATAATTCTTTTCATGAACCTTAAGTTGCCTTGATGCGTAAGCGATAACCTTGCCTCGTTGCATAAGAACACAACCGAGACCTTGGTTGGATGCATCGCAATACACGACAAAATCATCATTACCCTCAGGTAGCGCAAGAACAGGAGCTTCACACAACAAACGCTTGAGCGTTAGAAAGGCTTCTTCTTGCTTCGAGCCCCAAATATACGGTTTACCTTTGTGCGTTAGAGCCGTTAAAGGCAAAGCGATCTTCGAGAAGTTCGAAATGAAACGCCGGTAATAACCAGCTAAGCCCAGAAAGGAACGGATCTCGGAAGGAGAGGATGGCGTGATCCAGTTCTTGATTGCTTCAATCTTGGATGGGTCGACATGAATACCCATCTTGTTGACAACATGACCAAGAAACTGTACTTCATCAGACCAGAATTCGCACTTGGAAAGCTTAGCATAGAGTTGCTCAGCTCTAAGCTTTTGCAATACCAATCGGAGATGTTGCTCATGCTCGGCCTTGGTCTTAGAATACACCAGAACATCATCGATAAACACAATCACGAATTTATCCAAGAAAGGCCTACACACCCGGTTCATTAGATCCATGAAAACGGCGGGTGCGTTGGTTAAACCGAAGGACATGACCAGGAATTCAAAATGGCCATAACGAGTTCGAAAAGCAGTCTTCGGAACATCTTCATCGCGGATGCGCAACTGGTGATAGCCAGAGCGGAGATCAATCTTCGAGAAACAAGAGGCACCTTGGAGTTGATCAAAGAGGTCGTCAATACGCGGTAAGGGATACCGGTTTTTAATGGTGAGTTTGTTCAACTCGCGGTAATCAATACACATGCGAAACGATCCATCTTTCTTTTTAACGAACAACACCGGAGCACCCCAGGGCGAAGAGCTAGGGCGAATGAATCCTTTAGCAGTCAACTCTTGAAGTTGGCTGGCCAATTCTTGCATCTCAGCGGGTGCAAGACGATAAGGAGATTTAGCCACGGGGGAAGCACCAGGGACAAGATCAATACGGAACTCGACTTCACGAGCGGGAGGGATACCAGGAAGATCATCAGGAAAAACTTCAGGGAAATCACGCACAACAGGGATATCGCGAAGCTTCTTTTCTTCAGCAGGTTTAACCACATGGGCTAGAAATGCAATACACTTCTTCCGCATGAGTCTTTGGGCTTCGGCGCAAGACATAAGCTTAAGACCACTGGAGGGTTTTTCGCCGTAAATATGAAGATCACCATTTTCTCGAGGTATGCGAATCAATTTCTTGGCGCAAATAACTTCGGCGCGATTCTTCGAGAGCCAGTCCATACCAATGATAATATCAAAACTTCCAAGAGGCATGGGGATGAGATCAATCAGAAAATCGTTTTCGTTAAGATTAAGCGTACAATCTTTAATCACAGAGTTAATTAAAACAGTTTCACCGTTAGCCAATTCAACTGAAAAATCTTCTTTTAAATCGTTGCGCGGTCGCGCAAGCTTCTGCTCAAACGCGCGAGAAATAAAACTTCGATCGGCGCCAGTATCAAAAAGTACAGAAGCATAAAATCCGTTAAGCAAAAATGTACCATTAACTACGTCATTATTCGCTTGCGCTTGGTGCGCGGTTATGTTAAAAGCTCGTCCACGCGTCACTTGGTTCGAAATCTGGTTCACCGGATTCGCTTGTGTGATTTGCACTTGTAGTCTCGGGCACGCGTTCCGGAAATGACTGGGATCGCCGCAGTTATAGCACGACCTGGGTCGTTGGTTTTGGTAGGTTGGTTGTGGGTTCTGCAGGTAGACTGGTGGTATTGGCGCAATTGGGTTGGCGAGAGGGACTCTACAGTATTCGGCAGAGTGACCAACGCGGCCACATCGGTTACATTGTCGACACGGGGTTTGGGTTGGGTGGTGAAGTCTACAGGTTGGGCAAAAGGGTTGATCCTGTGTAAGGTTTCTTAAGTGGCGGGGCAGGGAGTGCGGGATTGGTTAAGGCATAGTTATGGACTATAGGAGGTGTTAGGTAGGTTGACAGTGGGTTAGGCGCATAAACTGGAGGTTGGTAGATGGGTTGCTGGGCAATGGGCGGGTTGGTAAGCGCATAGGCCTTGCGCCTGCGCTTGAGGTTGTTACGGTTTGAGGGTTCTGGTTTGGTTTCTGTTGGTTCAGGAACAGTCTTGGTGAGTTTGGTCTTTTCTGTTCCCCGCAGGAACAGGGTTCCTGCCCTGACATGGTTGTCGCTGAGCACAGCGGCCAACTCAATGGCGTCAGAGAGGGTTACTGGGTTTCTGGCCCATACAGAATCTTGAATTTCCATGGGGAGACCCCCAAGGAATTTCTCTATGGCTCGGCGTGAAGGGGTAACAAGGTGAGGGACAAGCAAACTTAGTTCATGGAAACGCGTCGCGTACTCGCGCGCTTCACCGCTGTATTGCTTAAGATTCCAAAATTCCTCCTCCAGGCGCTTAACTTCGTTGGGAGGGCAGAATTCTCGCGTCAAGAGATCCTTAAATTCCTCCCAGAGCATGCTGGAAGCAGCTTCTGCGCCACGCGCATGAGCTACTCCATTCCACCATGTAAGCGCTCTAGATTCCAGGACACTGGAAGCATACAGGGTTCGTCTGTCTGAGGGGCATTGGGTATGGAGGAAAGTGTTTTCTATTTTCTCAAGCCACTGGAGCATCACGGTGGCTCCTTCAAGACCTGTGAACTTTGGAGGGTTACCCGCGTTAAAGGACTTAATGTTATAACTGGAGGTATTGGTATTGTTTTGGCTCAAGGCTTGGGCTATCGCGGCGGCCATTTCCTGGGAACGTTGCTGTCTACGCATGCGCGAGGCTTCTCTTCTCTGAAATCGGCGAGATAGCGGAGGCATTCTATAAAAATTTTAATTTTAGTTAATATCTTGGTTTTAGCGCAAAGATTTAATCTTATAAAGCTTGGTTTCGCAGGGTTAGATGCTATCAAAAGTTAAAGTAAAATAAATGACCCTAAATGCAGACTTAATAAAGGTAACAAATTTGAATCAAGAATCGACAATTCATGTATCACCATAACTTTCCGAATTCCCAATTTAAAATATACGAGCAAACGAGTATTGGAGATTGACGATTCATGTATCACCATGACTTTTCAATCTTCAATATAAAATTACACAAGAAAATGAGTATTGGAGGTTGACAATTCATGTATCACCATGACTTTTCAAGTCTCCAACCTCAGAACATAATCGTAAATGGAAATTGAAAATCAACTATTCATGTATCACCATGACTTTTCGGATTTTCAAACCCAACAAACGAATATGTAAGAAAAATCAATAAAAATCGAAATTCAACAAAAATCGAAATATCGCGAAATAAAACATAAAATCATATACTGCGCAAGCGCGAGCATATTCATAAATAACGAGTAATTAACAATAAGCGCGCAAACATGAGATTTCTCTCATGCGCGAGAAGGGACTCTTAGGTATTCTAGGCCGTTACGTCTAACCACCTATCATAAAGTCAACGAGCTCTGATACCAATCTGTAACACCCCGACCAAAGGCGGATTATACATCGGGGCGCCACATATTGTTTCATTACTCGTGACACTATTGGGTGTCAATATTTAATAAATACATTCATTCGCGCACGCGCAGGGTAAACACAAGATATAAATAAACCAACATAAATTAATATATTATAAATCATAATATTCGAACAGCAATAACTTGTCTTGATACATTTTAATCTAGGTCCAAAATAAAGAAAACTTCCTATGTGTCCACAAGCTTCAAAACAGCTACTGCAAACCTGAACATGTGTTAAAATAAACGTCAAACACTTGCGTGTTGGTGAGAAATCAAGTTTAATACAATACATAGATAACAATAAATCTGCGCGCAACACGTGTATGTCTGGTGTTTAACAAGGGTGCAATCAGATTGTGATCAAGCCTAGATAGATCATAGCTCATAGTTCATAGTTCAATCCGTGCTCCCAATTGAGCACAAAAACGAGAAAACATCTGTGCAAGTGTAAACAAAGAAAACCGTAAACGATAGGTCTCCCGTGTTCATCTAATGGATCCATGAAAACTTCGGAATAGGCCGAACAAAGCGGTTAATGATACACACATACAAATAAACAGCCAAGTAAACGTCCTCAACACATGGGATACTGCGCGACTAAAGTTCATAAACAAGTTTAAGACTCTAAGTTTGTATGAACACATGAACATCCCAAAACATTAAAAGCAAAAAGGGATTAGGTACGAGATTACTCACTTGATAAACGATGCGGTGTAAGATAAAGCAAGAACCAACTTTAAACAAGCACAAGTTAACCTATAAATAAGATTATTGTTTTAATGATTGGTTTTAAGTCTTGATTATAAGTTAGCATAATTAATAAGTAAATTATTATATAATATATATATATTACCGGAAAAGCAGGGCAGAAACAGGGAGGAAGACGGAGGCGGAGAGGGAGGCGGCAGAGAGAGCAAGGAGAACAGGAGAGATTAAGTGTTTGTGTGTGTAGTGTTAAGAAAAATAAGATTATTATTTATAGAGAAACCCTAGGAGACATAAATCCAGAAAAAGGGGAAAAGATCTTTAACAGGATCAAGCAAAAGATATCAAAAGCATAAGAAAACAAAAGCAAAAGATATAGAAAGATATGGCAGCTGCAGGGGGCAAAGGAAAAGCTGTCAGGGAACAGTAAAAAGCATGGGCGGGTCAGATAAAGGTACTGGTCAAGCATGGAAAAAGCAGATCTCAAAAGATTATGTCAGTCACTTTATCTGCCAACCAATGGGGTTGGCGCGCATGCTGCGCCGAAAGTAACTTTTCAGACATAAAGCAGATTAGGTCAACAGCTCAAAAGATAAGACAACACAAAAGCAAACGGCTAGATTCAACAGAAGAAAACTCAAAGGGTTTAGCGCGAGAAGGCTAAGGCGCGAAGGCAGACACAGAAGGTCAAGAGAGCGCGAGCGCGAAGGCAGACAGAAACAACCTTAACGCATCGCGGAAAGAACTACATTTCTAAGCGCGTCGCGGGAAGAATCACATTTCTTAGCGCGCCGCGGGAGGAACTAGAATTCCTAGCGCGCCGTGGGAAGAACTATAATTCTTCGCGCGTCGAGGGATGAACTTCGATTCTTAGCGCGCTGCGAGAAGAACTACAAATCCTTAGCGCGTCGCGGGAAGAACTACCGTTCTTAGCGCGCTGCGAGAAGAATTACAATTCTTAGCGCGCTGCGAGAAGAGTTCGTCTCGCGTATCGCTGAAACAGGTGGTCTTCACGCAGGATTCCTTGTAAGGGGTCTGCGCAGACAACCTTAGGCGGGAAGGAACAAAAGAGTTAGAAGAAAAAGAGGGAAACCAGGCTTAAGGGCGGGACGGCGACAAGAGGGAAAAGAAGGCGGAAAGAGAGAAGGAGAGGGACGGGACGGCGGAAAGAAAGAGAGAGATAGAGGCGGGAAGGAAAATATATATTATTAGTAAAAGTAAAATATAAGTATAAATATTAAATCATAAAAGAAAGAGATCGGGTCAGAGAAACGGGTACCTGGGTCGGGTCGGATCGGGTCAGATGTCACATTTTGTGTCTATTAAAATTTAAGATGTCCTTGCCATTTGTATTATACTAAAAAGATGCTCGCGTGACGCTACGGGTGCTTGAACACAGACCCCGGTAATCACGTAACAGTTACGGGTATTCATTATTCAGTTTGAAACCTTACAACCATTTAAATCGGTCATCGATTAGGGTTCACAATTGGTTTTTTCTTTAAATTTCGATTTCAATTTTCAACGGTTTAGTTTCTATTTTGGACGAAAAATAGTCATTACTAATAGGTTGGCTCGCATGTTTAACTTAAAATCCGTCAAAACTCAAAACTGGCCCTGAACACCCATACGTAACATATTTTTTTTAATTGAAAAAACTACAACATTATCATACTCAAATTAAAATGAATAAAATGTTTGTTTTTTACGGTGTAACCTTTTAAAAAAAAATATTGACGTATAAAAAAGTTATTTCGGTTTAAAAATCGTGTGGGGGAGGGGTGGGGAGCTGGTTTAAAACTAACATAAATACTAAGAAATTGTTAAAGATGAAAGGCAAAACTGTAGGTATTCTTTAATCTAGCAAAAGTTGAGGGTGAAAAGTTGTTAACATTTTAAATGAATTGAAAGTGTACATGAGATTTTATATTTTAACGAACATGTTGCTCCTCTTTAAGATGCTATATAGGTTGTACACTTGTACTATGTGCTTAATAGTTTGTAAATTACTTAATCAATAACCGTCATAATTCGTCCACCTCTCTTGCATTATGTTTTAAATATAGTATAGATAATATATCTATACTCTATATAATTGTTTGTAAAAAAACTCTCGGGTGTCACTCCCCCTCCCCCATCACGCCACCAGATTGTTTCATTTCTGAATGATGAAATTCAATGTGTTTGACTCGTTTAAGTTAATAGAATAGCGAGTCATGAGTCTCACCAAATCCGTATAGCCCTTAAATGGGGTATGACATTTCATTTGTGAAACTCCTTTATCATCAACAATATTTTCACGAGTCATGAGTCTCACCAAACCCGGTAGCCCTTAAACGTGTTATAACATATCATTCATTTGTGAGACAATTTCATTATCAAATCTTAATTTAATTTCTCTCGTCGACATATTCTCCATCGTCGGTCTATCATCTCCGCCACCGGTTAACTTCCGATTACAACCCGTAATCATCAACCTCCTTCTCATACATTAACTACCATCGTCACCTACATCAACCACCCCTTATTTATTGGACTTATACCAAATCGCCGAATGAACACCGGTTAATCGACCACTATTTCAATTCTGGTAGCCCCTTACATCCTCTTTTATTTATTAAACCCTATCCGGTTCAACCCGTTTTCATCTTCATCACTCATACCACAACCACAACAATCTTTATTCCAAGCCTACAACGGTTGTTAATACGAGAACTAAAAGCTAGTAACATGATATTGTGTATAGTTTCAGTTATACAATATTATCATATGAACTTAAAATAATATTATATTTCTTTTCGATGGAGTAGATAAACATCAAATAAATATGACGGATAAATAGGCTAACACGCGAGGCGGAAAGTGAGTTCACGATAATTAAATACTAGTACTTGTCTAATGATTTTTGACTTAATATTTTTAATGTGTTCATATAAAAGTATAGCAAAACAACTAAATACTATATATATTATAATTTTTTAGTTGATCGATGGAAATAAATTAGTTAGCTTTTCCTTTTATATAAAATTCTTGAGTTATACAACTATTCAACTACTACAAAATAATTACAATAAAGTGGCAGACAAACGGGCAACAAGCTGTGCCGTAACCCCCTTTTGAATAGCAAAGCCAATCCCACTAAAAACGAAGCTTTAGGACCTTAGAGCTGAGGAGGTTCTGTGTACGACACGTTGAACCCTACTACAAACGAATGTTTTATATAAGATCCAACTATAAACTACAAAATTGGTAATTGCTTTTCGTTATAACGAAATATTCATGAAATAAAAGCTAAAAAAGTCTAATTTTCATTGATCATGGAGACAATCTCTTATACCAAGTGTAGGGTAAGACGCGTACATCAGATTGTGAAGTGATCCAGCCTATCCTTGACCCTCTACAAACGATGGTTCCTAGTGCATCGGGTTTATATGCCGATCTAAACGCCTTCTGCTTGTATAAAAATTAATGATTACTCAAATTATTAAATATAAAACATGAAGAAACAATTTTCTTTAAGCGTATTTGTTGATAGGCATAACTGAAAATGATATGAAGGTAATATATTGTGCCAAGTATTTGCTCTCATCTTAATGTTTTTGGACTCACATACTTCCTTGTCAAATTTGCTAAGGTTTTAATTCCATATCATGTTGAAAGTGAAGTTTGATATAAGTAGACATCATTTAATTATTTATGCATACCACATAAGATTTTTTTTTTGGTTTTTTGTTCTTTGTTTTTTCTTCTCATTTATTAAGAGTGCTAATGGATACAAATTTCGTATGATTGTTACATGTTTGCATGGTTTAAAAGGTTGGTTGTTGGAACAAATACAAAGAATCATACATATTTTGAAAATACTTAGTATTTTAGTGTATTATTAGTTATGACAGTCGATATTATCGATATATCAATGATATATTGGTTATCGGTCCATTGATGAAATATCAGTTAGAATATCAGTACCGATAATATCAGCGATATTGACTGATATTTGAACGATATTTGACTCATATTTGACCGATATATCACTGGTATTCCCGATATCAGTGTTTTAACTCTTAATTATCAACTTTTAGTGTTCAGTGTTAGCGTTTTAAGTCTTAATCAGTTATTACTTGCTATGTTTGTTAGTGTTTTGCAAGTTGCAAAAGATTAATTTGTTAATGGTAGGAGACTATACTAAATTACTAGTGTTAAATTGCTATATATATGAATTTTACATGATATTAAATTTATAGATATCCCACCGATATCTCATTGTGATAACTGATATCTCAGATATCGGTCCTCGACCGATATCCGATATTTTCTGCATTAACTGCTTAGATTATTAGTTATATTATATATAATGGTTAGGTATACTGTATTCTAAATTTCTAATAAATAGTTTAAACAAGTTTTCGAATAATAGAATTTAGAAATCATCCTTTATATTCTAAGATTAGTACATGTATTTTCGAATAATAGAATTTAGAAATCAACCTTTATATTCTAGGTAAGCGAGTTAAGTCGCTTGTGAGTCACCCGATATCGGCTCACTAAAACTCTAATCAACTTGAGGTTAAACGAGTCTAAGCAAGAGCCCGAGTCTAAAAAAAGTTTATTTAATAAAAAGGCTCGAGATCGAGTTTATTTATTGAGCTTGAGTAGGCTTGTGGAGTCCTAAACAGTAGTATAAATTTTACTTAAGATTTACTTACATAATATTTATTTTGATAAAAGAACTAAATAACATGAATTAAGGTAAATTCAAAATATAATTATAAATAAGTATATAAACAGTTACTTATATATATATAATTAAATAAATTACTTAATGAATATTGAGTCGAAAACAAAGTCGTTAAGTTTGAGCTTGAAAAACTAATCACAAGTAGAGTTGTAGAGCTCGTGTAAAGCAGAGCCAAAAATGAGCGAATCTTGAGCTTGAACAAGCTCTGACTTGGCTCGACCTGTATACACCCTTACTCATATGATAAATACCTGCATAAAAGAAAGTGTACATGTTATGAAATCGTATTTACACAATTACACCTAAGTTATTATTGATAGATTAAGTTATCTCGATTAATCTGATTCTTTATATATAAAACGTTGGGACGTTGTACAAACCATTACTAATGTACGAACTGTGCAAAATCAAAAAAGAAAAACACTGTAGTGTTTTCGTAAATAATGTAATTACACTATAATAATTTTGAAGTAATGATACTTATGCTACGGAAAAATGAATATATAACAATTAAATCAAAGACTTCACTATTTATTATAGCATCAGACTGAAAGATAGTTTTGTTCTTGTAATATTATTATAATCACGCTAGTTGTATTAGTGTTGTAGCTTTACTTCAATATCAGTACTACCATTTGTATTATATCTTTACAATAAATATATTTGATAAGAATGCTTTGTATTATATGTTTACATCATCATCATCATCATCATCGTACTCAGTATATCCCATCAATAGCAAAGCTATGGTAGAGTCTGAGGAGGGTAAGATGTAGACAGCCTTACCTCTACCCCATGGGGATAGAGAGGCTGCTTCCGGTGAGACCCCCGGCTCGATAGTAGTTTTGCATCAAGCCTTGGACATATTACATAAGGCACATAGCACTCAATCATCGGGACGCCGGCTGATTGGTGCATGTACCCTTGTCTTTCGGCTATCAACGCCACCACATGATGCATGATTAACCTTCCATCACTTTTAACGTTATTTTCACAAAATTAGTAAAATAACGTCAAAATTAGTGCAATTTTACTTTTGCCCACCCGAGGGTTCACACATATATACATTATATGCGCGCACCGCAAGCAGGCACGTTGTGTTATATGTTTACAATAAATATATATGTTATGAGTTATGAGGGATAAGGAGACAGGAAAGCGAGAAATGGATAAGCATAGAATAAGGAGTAAGCCATCCAATTTGAAGTAAGATGTGGCTGCTTGCCTACTTCTAATATATAATCTTTTTATTCAATAATTAATACACACCAACATTGCTTCCAAGCAATAACCTTATTTTTTTTATTTTTAATTTTTATTTCCTTCTATTTTGTTATAATTTTACATATGCTTAATCCTGATTAATGGAGTGATCAAGTTATTAGAGCATTCATATCTAATTGGCAAATTGGAAATAAATAATCTCCCTTTTTTTATAGGACGATAATAATCACACATTTAAAAATCACTACCAACTGTCCGACCTTTTAACTTTGTCTCAATTGAACTCCGTTAAAAAAGACGTCGTTAAGTTTTTTTTTTTTCCGAGTTTCAGACTGATGTTTTACTCTTTTGATTGGAACAAGGATACGAGTCATTAAAAAAGTATATGCAAGGAACGTTGTATTAACAAGTAGCTAAAATTGCAAATTATTTTCTTGACAAACAAGAAACACATCAATGATTAATATTGGTAATAAATTATTAAATGATTATAAAAGTAGTCTAAGTGTTCTATTATTTATTTTAAATTTAGTTGTTTTCAATATATTCATTAATTAAGAACTATTATTTAGAGACAGAATTAAGTATCTAAATATTCTTGGATTAAGTTAAAAGCAATTGACTTCTACTTAATAGTTTTCCATTTGATTGTTCATCTTAAATAAAGAAAAGGCATCTTTCACACCGAAATTTTGAAAGAAAAAACAATGTCATGTTTGAATTAAAAAAACGAACTATATAAATAAATTGTTTATTTATATAGTTTGTTATATGTTTGTTTGCTAACTCTTAAGTCTTAATTATTCTTACTCTCATCCTACAATATTAGTGGGCTTGTTATCATACAAGTATTTAACTGATGATAATAAGAAACCCGTGTGAACATATGGGCTAGCCCATTTGGTAAGATAATGCTCAAAGCCTCAAATAACCTGTTTAATAAATGAATCATATTTAGATTGTACTATAATACAATTTGTAGTTTTGAACTAAACTAAAGTAGCGGCATGTTATTTTTTTTTGTGAACGGATTTACCTCTCTCATGTTGATCGTGGAAAACGTCAATGTGGTCGCAATATGGTGGCACGCCGCACACCATTTTTACAAACTGTAGTAGACAAGCCAACATTATAATTTAATTTGAACATCCATAATCATGTGTAAGTTCAACCAGCAAACAGACCCGCTTACAATAATATCAACTCCTTTAAGATTGTAAGATATTTTATTAGAATCAACATGTTAACCATTTCGCCTCATTTTGATGAACATGTTACATAGGTCGTGTTTGGATTACACGATTTTTAAATGCTATGTAAAATTATGTATAAATCATCCTCCAATTGCAATCTGGTCACATCCAAAGCAAAATAATAATAATACAAATAAAAGAAATTAACGAAAAATGATAAAATCAAACCCAGATTAGCCCAGACCAGTTTATCCTAAGAACTGGGTATTAACTTTTAGTTCTTCAGCAAGAAGTCAAAAGTTCAAAGTGGCTTTATAGGGAGAAATGTTCCTAAGTTACAAAATCAGTACATACAAATAATAAAAATGTTAACAAGTAACAAAACACACTTAACACAAATCTTTTTCTCTTCTAAACAGATGTTTTAATCTTAATCATATATGAACCCTTTGAACTGAAGTCATATATCTTGAGAGAAAAATGGGCCAAAAGATAGAGCCCAAAAGCCCGTCTTTCTTCCGGGCCTTCAAGTCAAGTCACGGCTTGTGAACCTTGAAGCCGAAGACTTTGGGTACGTAATCTTGTGATGTCTTTTGCGGTTTCAGGTGTCCATAGGTCATCAGAAACAAGTGAGGAAATGTTGACCCAGAATAGGCTCCATCAAGATCTAGATGCTGTTAAGGAAACACTATAGGGCCCACAAACTAAAAATTATACAGGTTTCTTGTGTTCCGAGAAAGATGCCCCGCACTTTATATTTCAAAGTTTCGAATTAACTACAAGGATGATGGTTCCTAGCCGACTTTGAAACTTCTGAATATTACAACTTTAAACCAACTGTTTGCACGAACATAACACCTTACATATGCTAATATTAAAGGGTATTTTGGTCATTCCACACACACTGAATTAAGCAACTTAACCTCCATCCATTTTAGAGATAGGTGGAGTTACGTTCCTGCAAACAGTTAGGCTAAAGTAGTAATTTTTCAAACTAACTTAGAAACTAAAGCTGCAATACGAGCTAACCACAAGGACTATCCGTGTAAATAAATTCTAGTTAAACACAAAGCATAAAGTGCAGTAAGATATGATTAGCTGTTTCACCTTTTATTACCTACATAATTATCTATAAATGCATTTTAATGAAAAAGGATACTATCTTGAAACCTGGATTGTGGGGTGTAGATATCTTCACATTTTGGACAAAATATTTTAACAGTGTTTTGTCTCGAGATGTCGGATTGACCAACGGGAAGACAGGGTTGACCACAGCAGTAAACTCTCGGGCATCTGCCAAACTCTGCATTCTTGTATTTCTCAAGCTGTCAAAAGAGATCATTTATGCCTATTGTTATTTTTCACAAAAGCACTATGCTTTATTAATCTGAGATCAAAGAATAATATCATACCATGGCAGCCAATCCTTTGGTTGTTAGAATATATCGTACATGAATAAGACCATAAAGCATCTCTGCAGCTGATTCAAATATCTCATTTTGTTCTTCTGAAAACATATCACCTGCTACATACATTAAAATTTAAAACAAGTCAAGCTGCACGTGAAACCGAAGTGCAAAAAACAAGTCAGTAAAGATTTCAAGAAACAAAAAAAAGTTATACCATGAGACGATTCAGCATCCAGGATCAAATCTAGAGCATACTCATAGTAAGGAACTTGACTACTCAAACCACAGAGATTAAAATCATCTTGAATATAATTCTCATCAACTTCACAGAAAAACTCGTTTCCACGCAGGTTGCAGAACCACCATATCCAAGACGTGTCTTCCTCATCAGACCCGCTAACATCCGACTCCTCACTATCAGTCTCAGATTCCTCTACAATCTTTTCCTCTCCTAATACCAAAAAAATAAACATTTGTTACACAAATCCCATAAAAACCCAATATTTCAAAGTTACAAATTGCACATAGTTTTCTATGCAGTTAACGCGAAAAAATATCAGATATCATGGTGAGATATAAATAATTTTAATATCATGCAGAATTTATATATAGTATGCTCTCCTACCATTAACAAATTAACCTTTTGCAACTTACAAAACACTAACAATTGTAGCAAGTAGGAACTGATTTAACACTTGAAATTTGAAACACTAACATTAAACAATAAAAATTGACAATTAAGACTTAAAAAACTGATATCGGGAAAATCAGTGACATCTCGGTCAAATATTGGTCCAATATCGGTCAATATCGACAAGAATATCGGGAACGATATCATGACTAATATTTTGCACCGATATTTTACCAAGGAACCGATAACCGATGTATCGGTGATATGTATCGGTGATATACCAACTGCATAGATAATTTTACACAATTAACGAAGTAAAGAAGTAATTATCTTCCACCAATTAGAAAACCCCAAATACAAAGTCACTTCCACTAAGGTTGCAAAAGTCTGCTAGGCGGCCGACTGGGGAGTTTGGTGTACTCGGAGAGTACTCGGACATGGTAAATCTAAAGAAAATAAATTTCGGATATTAAATATGTCAGATATCATAAAAGTTTACTAATATTTATAACAAAATAAATAAGAGAGAGACATCTTTAAACAATAATCATTAATTAAAAAAATGATATTTGTTCATTAATATTATAGAAATACAAATTATGTTTTATTTTTTTATTTTTAAGTCAAAATCAGTTGAAGTTCACCGACTACATGTGAGGTTAACTAGGCGGAGTTAAAGAAACTCGTCTCGGGAGTACTCTAAACCTAGCTTTACAACATTAGTAGGAGGTCATAATTAGGGAAAACTCAAAACAAACCCTAAAACCCCAAATTGACATTAAATTCGAGATATATATATATAATGGAAATTACCTTTGGAGAGGTTGTTATTAGGGTTTGCAGAGGACCTAGAAAGTTTGGAGGTGGTGGCATCGTTCAAATTGAATAAAAGTGTTGAGGTTGTGGCGGATGAAGATCGGTCAGTTTTAGCCTTGGATCCTGATCCACCTCTCTCCCGATGATACATGGTCTTACTTTGTATCAATCAATCAAACTTAGGGTTTTGGTTGTATCTATGAAACCCTAATTGGGAACAATGTGAAGAAGATTGGAGAGATATATATTTGTATCGGCGGGAACATGTGGGATTGATTAATATTGGGTGCACTGTGATTATTATTATTATTATTATTATTATTATTATTATTTCAGGTGCATGATTTTATTTGTAAGTGTGATTTGATGGGTTTGGTATTTGCTTGGTGGGTTCATTTACATTAAGAATGTTTTTTCAAGTCTTAAATCATGTCACCAGGTTCGGATCTAATATTTGGATTCCACTTATGTTAAGACTTGGCCCGCTATCGACTAGTAGGGACGAGTGTTTTCGGTACTGGTATGGATTTGGTACCGGTACTAAATTTTGAGTTTTCAATACTGGTATTTTCCGAATTTTGCATGAAATACTAATATCGAACTAAATATTTCGGTACCGATACTAAATATTTCAAATTTTCGGGATCAATGTCAATTGGTATCAGTATCATCCCGAGCTAGGACCATCTCTATAGGGAACTAAATCAAGCTAGTTTTTTAGACGATAACTTGAATTGGGCCTCCAATTTTTAGATTGGTTACTACTCTCATTGGCAATCTCATAATGAGATTGGTGTGTCTAAAGTTAAAAAAGAAATTGAAAAAAAATAATGCAATCTAGATTAGAAATCTAGGTTGGTGGAGCAAACCTAGATTGCAATCCAAACGAACCCCCGATAGCTTAATTATTTAATTAACTTTTAATATTCTAACTAAAAAAAATAATTAAATACACGATATTTCTTAAAAAAATTATGAACATTCCGATATAAATTTTATTAAAAACAAACTTCGTTAAAAAAACATTTTTTTAAGTTGGGATGGGTTGTGAATGTGTATAAAAGATTGGGATGAGTTAAATTATGTAGATTGAAGAGAGAGAAATTAATTTTATAATATAAGATTGAGATTGTGAGATTGTCAATGGGAGTTGTAAAGAAAATAGATAATTGTCTACGTTAGAACAAAAATATATAAATGATGAACAAGATTTTAAGTTATTTGAAAAGACAAAAATATTTGTCTTTTCAAAAATATATAAACAATGAACAAGATAATTGTCTAAGTTATTTTATTTTGTAACAATAAAATTCGAAAATGTCCCCAATTATTGGTTCATTTTAGAACTCCAAAAGTGCTGGGACGGCCCTAAGACTCGACTATAAGAGTTGGCGTCTAGAAACCTGGTACCGGGTCTTGAATCAAAGAGTCAGGCCTGGTTTTTGGGCCGTGCAGCCCGTGCAATAGCACGAGGCCCAAAACTGCAAAGGGCCCAAAGGTTTTAATTTTGTTTTAATACATATGCGTGCAGCCCAAAAAACGTGAAAATTAAGTTACCGGGAATTCAATAATCGATTGTAGATTTGGAGATCAGGCAAGAGAACAAAGTATGATTTCATTGATTGGAGATTTGGAGATAAGGGTGTAGTGATTAGGTCACGGGAATCGAAGACTCGAAGGTATGATTTTTATTCGTTTATGTTAGTCGACGAGTTTGACCTAATTTCTTTTTGCAAAATTGGATCTGGATTTTAGGCATGTTTGATATGAATTCTACATAAAAGTATGAGTTTACTTCTTAATTCTAGAAATAAAATGGAGTTTGTTGTTTATAGGTAATTTTATGATGAAATTTGTATACTTCGTTAATATTTAAACGAACCATTTCTTTGGAGATTTTTTTTATTATCCGGTTATCGGGTTATTGTTCTTTGGAGATGGTTTGGCGGGATATTGATATTAAGTGGTCACATCTAGGGATTAACTGTTTTGATAGGAAGTGTTTTGTGTTTTTCTATAAATTGCTATTGATGATTCGGTAATAGTGGATAAGCTTTTAAAAATTAAAGTTGTTGAAGTCTTATTTACGATCGGCAATGTCTTAATAAAAATTTAACATATTGGTAATGATATCTATTGAAAACGAAATATTTGAAGGTATGGACATAAAGATGTGGTCGAGACAAGCTAAGAGGACCTCAAAATTCGCTTAAGTAGGTTCGATCATTTTGATACACTACTTTTGTTTTGTTTATATATTACAATTGTATTCGTGTTGTGGTTTTTTTGAAATATAATTGACGAATTTATATCATAAGAAGGATGCCCAATTTTTTTATCGCATCAGACCCAAATTTTTTTTTTATTATTCTCAGGGACGGCCCTGCAAAGAGTTAACGTCTAGACGTGTCAAACTTTTGAGGCACTCAATACTGTAATCTTGTTTGGACACAAATATGCTATAGTGTTGTGTATATGTATTTATTTCCGTATTATAAACTATACAAAGTTTTTACGGAAAATTATGATAACATTGAAATGAAATGTATTATAATAATATGTGTAAAATACATGTTAACATAAACATAAAAGGAATTTAGCAAGTTTTGTATAGGGTTATGCGAAAATTCTGTAACTACAAGATTCAAGTAGATATGAAGCCTAATATATGGCTAAAGTCACGCATTTGATGTGTTTCATTTAAAACAAATTGCATGTCTATATTAAAACAACGTGTTTGTACCCGGGATACAATCAGAAGAACGATTGCTATATTGTTAGGAATGAACTTACGGTTCAATGTTTGGTTGTTTATGGAAAAGAAAGAAGCGGAAAGTGTGCTACTAACGATTAGAAGAACTTAGTCCATTTTTTTTATGAAATGAAAATATTTATATAAGTTGTTAGATGTTTCATGGGACGGGATATACTATTAAGATTATATGTTCATTAAACAATCTAGAAAAGATATCCTAGATTGTCAATTTTACTTGATCATCGTATCATAATCCACTTGTCTTGTACAGGTTTATTTTCAAAATATATTATTATATTAAAAAAAACAAGCTAAAAACCGTAAATAGAAAATCATAAAACTCACTAATTTCAAATAAAATTTTATATTCCGTGATACATAGTGGAGTATTTGTACTTCTGTATCCTGCTTGTCGGCAAAAACTAGTCTAGATAGACAGATTGTAATCGGAGGAGAAAACCAAGATCGGTTATAGTTAGTTTGTTTTCTTATTTTTACAAAAGTATTATTTTTATTTTGTTCTTGGTGTTTTCTTCTTGTTGGAAAAAGATTTTCCAAACTTTATTTTTTATGTATTATAATGATCCAACCCAATATTCGTTTTTCCTTGGTTTCACACCAATTTGTATTTGATAGTGATACGAAGGTGATTTAGAAATTGACATGTTTGTTTTAAGATATGTAACTTTTGATATGTTTGGAGTAGATGTGGGTGAAACGTAACGGGGCACAGGTAGCGACAATCATAGACGGTTTTGCTAAACTCTTTGATTAAAAATCAGTCAACTTGAGCCGTGATTTAGAATTGGACGGTTTTCCACAACTTTTATGAATTTTATTGATTCCATATAATCTAAAGATGCATGAATCATGGATTTATGCACTAGAATGTTAAATATGTAACTTTTAAAGTTTTACACTTTTACATGTGGCTAATTTATATAGCAAATCAACTATATATATATATATATATATATATATATATATATTACTAGGTTAGCTACCCGTGTAGCACACGGGTTAAAATAAATAAATTTATTTAAAAATAACACAATGTAAAATACAAAAAGTATGTTCAACAAATATAAAGATATATTATACGGTAGAATAAATTACACAATACACAATATGAAAATAAAAGGTTGTTACAAAATTCATAAATCTCAAATAATTCTTTGTATACAATATTTGTAGTTTTATTTGTAACTTTACTTTTTATATCAAAACCAAATAGTTTCATATTGTTTCTGCTTTTAACTCTAGATAATGTAACACATAACTGATAACAAGCTAAATAAATTTTCTATAAAACAAACCAACTATCTATATCGATTGACCTTAACTTTTATTGATTTTCATCGCAAAACAAAATTAAAGTGAAAATTTTATTCTTTAAGATTAATTATTTATCTAATGGTGTATACATTTTTTAAGAATAAAAGTATGAGTTCTAATATTATTTCGGGATATGATTTTGGCTTTTATAGCACGGTTATCATATGCATTTTCATATGTAGTTTAGTTTCAGCATAGACCAGTGGATAACAAACGTTTTCTAATTTCTTGAACGACTTCATTTTTTGGTGTAAGTACAACTCGTTCACTAAAGAAATCTATATTTTTGAAATCTCCAATAATAGAAGGATATATAAAGTCAAATTTGTCATCTAATTAACAGTGTGTTAATGTCTAACATTTGTATTCCAAATATAAGAAGTTATCTTATCCACCTGGAAACCAAAACAGTGGTCTCGTGTTTATATTTTTGTGAATTTTTAAGATTGATGAACCTAACATAAATGATGAGTTGATTAGATAATCAATTAAAAAAAGTTGTAAATGGTTACTTTTTAAACCAACCCATGACTGAAACTCATTTTAATCAGAAACTATTTTGACCTGAACCATGTTTGATACTTTAACCAGTTAAAGAAACCCGCTCGTTTAAATTAGCATAAACACTAAGTATACAACAATATTGAATTTGTCTTTTAAATTTAAGGGTTTAAAAGAAAAAAACTTTTAATTTATTAAACAATCATACATATTTAATAAGTTAAAGTTTATTTAAATATTATATTTAAGTTAATCGTGCCTTTTCATCGAATAATATCATTTCTTATAAAACCTTAATATTAATTAACTAATATATAATAGATTTAAAACCTTAATTTTTGCAATCATTATTCAAAATTAACGTGAATATTGGTTACTTATAAAAACCTATTATTAATAACTAATACAATATATTTATATAAAACAATATAGCATATTTATGCTGGTATTTATTTTTTTAATCAAGAAAAAAATTATTAAAAAGAGAAAATGAAAGATTAAAAAGAAAAAATGAAATACAAAACTATTAATAAGAAAGAGATTTGTATTTAATATGAGAAAGATGAGGGAAAATTTTGTGAGAAACATTTTAGTAATGGCGTATAGCATTAAAAAGCTTTATTTATTATATAGTATAGATTTGTAGCTGAATCAAATTAGCTGGTATATTATCAATAAGGAATACACTAGCTGAATCAAAATGAATGACCAGGGAAAACTTTTGAGAGTTTCATTATTTTTTTTTTCTTTTTGAACTTAGGGAGTCCATAATCGTCCTCAAATCACACATTTGTGAGTAATAATAGGCTAATAGCCAATGTTTTAAAAACCGGTATTTTACTTGTATCAGACTAAGCTAAAAAATGGTACAACCGGTTGAACCAGGTTATACCGGAAGGTTCAACCGGTTGAATAGTTTACCTTATAATTTCTTATAAATGTAACTTCAATACAAAAATAACCCCAAGTAAATGATTTCATAATAAAAAATAATCTAAAAGTTTATCCATATAAAAAATAATGCAAAAGCACTCAATATTTTAAATAAATAGTCATAAAGTTTACACGTTTGAATGTTAATTGTTAGGTTAAAAGTAATTTTGAAAAAAATATGAACCGCAAATATCAAAAATTTCTCAGACATAAAACCGGTTTGCCGGTAAAAACCGGTATTTTAGACAAAAACCGCCGGTACGATGTTCTAACAAACCGGCCAAAAATACCGGCCTACAGTGCGAAATCCGGTTTAACCGGTTCAACCGGCCGGTTTGAACCGGTTTTTAAAACACTGCTAATAGCACTATCATGCTAGAAAGAATCATACCCAAAGCCTCATTAGGCTATGTGTTGTGGGGTTTTAAAACGGGGCTTTTAAAGCTCCCAACACCACGCCATGCCAGTTTTAGAGAGGCTTCAAGAGAGGGGGCTTCAAAATTTTAGCGGGTGGAAAGGAAGAATGTTGACAAATGGTAGATTGGTGGGGGCCAAATCTAAAGGATGGGGCTTTAAGGAGCTTTAAATCACAACATAGTTTTAGGGTTAAAGCCCTAACTGTCTACATGGCAATGTGATACGTATTTGATCCTTAGAAACTATTCCTGCTTAAACCCATGTTACCAAACAAGCGGGAATAGAGGGGGGCATTTTTGTTATAGAACGTCAATTAGGTTTAGTATTAATAGAGTTATCTTCGTTTTATTCATTTTTGTTATGGATGTTTATTAGAATTAGGGTTCTTTAACCTTGTAATTGGATATCAAACCTATCTCGAACGTGGCTATTATCTTAATTTCAATACTTCAGATTTTCGGTTTCTATCACATCTTAAATTCAGTATTTTAGATTTCTTGATATCAATACTTTAGATTTTCGATTTCTACCACAGTGCCACGACACTTTAACATGGACTTTAAAGCCCTCTTTGACGACACAGAGAACAGATAACATAGCTTGAAAAACTGGTGATAACTTTGTGGCAATTTTCACATCTATAAACACCAATAGACGAATCATATCTTCATGAGCATAACTGATATTCAAATTACAAATTCACAGGCCTTGATAAGTCACATTTGGCTGTGGTCATGGAGCATGAGTGGTGATACTCAAGTAAAACACTAGCATAGTCAAATTCATTGAAGACCATGTTTGAGAAATTCATATGATAAGACTCACATAAATTTAGAAAACGAAAAAAAAAATTGCTTTTAAAATCTAAAACAGAACATATCTAGTCTCAACAAACTGCATAATATTATCAGTCAAAAACCATGGGAAGTCTTCAAATATGCAAAAATCCTCAAAACGCATAATTGCTACAAAACTCCACATCAACTTAAAAAACAAAACTCGTAACTAATGTCCGAAAAACATAACCAAGATTTCATATCCAAGATTAAGAAACATCACGAGCCACATAACTCTTATTTCATGCACCAATAACCTCAGTTGTTTCTGGCACCGTCTCCTCTGCAGGTCGCTCCATCTTTACACCTACATCTTTTGAATAATCACCATGAACCTGTACACCAAAAAAACTTGTAAATATAATAAAACACCAGTGCCAAAGAACTTAAATTATGAGATAAAGTAATAACTTACCTCCATTAATTTACCAATGTCAAACTTTGGTGCCTTCAAGATCTTAACCTTGCGAATAAACGATAAAGTAATAACTTACCTCCATTAATTTACCAATGTCAAACTTTGGTGCCTTCAAGATCTTAACCTTGCGAATAAACACATTCTGTAGAGGGTAGATGCTCGATGTAGCCTTCTCAATCTCCCTCCCAATTGACTCGGGGATGAATTTTTGAACCAGCTCTTTTAGGTCACAAGATTGTGCCTGAGTAACCATTATCTCCCTCATTTTGCGACAGATCTACAAAGAAAATGGATTCTTTAACACCAGATTTTGACATTGTCATATAAAAGATATAACGTTTTGATGTTTACCTGTCGGATCTGACTAGATTGTGCATAGCAAGTTCTTTTCACTTGGTTGGCACGCTTCTTGGTGAACCCGATGCAGAACATTCTTAAAGTGTAGTTGTCGGTTGTTTTCACATCAACATGGGCTTCAATCAAAAACTGCCATTTCTTAACAAGGGATCTTAATTTGTCGGTGGTAAAGTCCATGCCCTGTAAAGATGCAAAAAGTTATATAAATGAGATTCCAAAATCAATAAGTATTCAGATACGGTATTATAATTCATACCCAAAAGTTGGTTAAGACGTTCTTTCCTTGAACATCTTCAGCTCTCAAACGGATCTTTCTGTAGGAGTGATCTTCATCATTCTGAAGGTCGGCTAGAGAAACATCAAACACACGGTGTTTGAGACCTTCTGAAGCAATCTGATCAGAAATATTTAAATGAGAATCTTAAACAATAAAAAGAATAAGGTTTCAAAAGTTAAGCCTTATGTGATTTAAGGTCTAAATCAATTCAATCTGCAAATCGGTTTGAAAAAAGAATTCCATAAAGTGCATTTCCTCAAGCAAATCTAAGACAGACTTGTCAAAACTTGAATATATTCAAACCTGTAATTTTTTTATAATTAAACCACAAACTAAACTACTGTTCTTTAAAATCCCAAATGCGGGATATAATACTGCAGCCTTACTCCTACAAACTAAAGCAGCAAACTTTGATCACATCACATTATCTAGTTATTGTATACCCTTTCATAATCTACACCAACTACTTCTATCTATAAGAAATTTCTTATAATTTTCAAAAGCAAATAACAAAAAAAATATAAACTCCTCAATAACCAAATCATTAACATGAAATTTGAGCCCAACGTAAACTGACGCCAGTACACGTGTAACCCATAAACAGGCGCCTGAAATACGCGTGTAAAGGCGTAGCCCGGCGTCGGTACGTGTTTCTATAATACACAGTCGTCTGCCATTCTAAGAAAACAGAAAGATAAAAGTTAAGTTAACCAATATCCATCTTGCCGCCTCTAGCTTTAAGCATGTCTATAAGCAATATTGCTTAAAAGTGAGATTTTTAAGATATAAATATATTGAATCGAATCAATCTGCAAATTGGTTGGAATATAAATTCCATCTGAAAGGGTGTTTTGGAAGTTGTATATGTTAAAATCTGTAAACTTTTTATTTTACCACTAACTGATGTTCCTAGAAATCATTAACGCTAGACATTTTAGATTCATCATATTGTATACCCTTTCATAATCCACACCAATTAATATCAAATTTGAGGTCACAAAATAATAATAATAATAATAATAATAATAATAATTTGTTAGTTAGATACCTTGGTACCCTGAGTACGAGTGACAAGTGTTTTGCCAACATTTCTAGTAGTAAACAATGATGGTGCTTTAACATCATACCAATCCTTCTTCGCAAACGGATCAGCTCTGTTTAGTTTAACATATATACATTACAAATTTACAATCACATCATAATAATAATAATAATAATAAACAGTCTAAATAAGAGAGACTAACGCTTTCTTCTTTCCTCCCTTCTTGCCCTTTGATATCCTCTTGTTCTTCCTGCAAAATCGAATAATTAACAATTGAATTGAAAACAGATCACGTTCGATGAATACATAATAATAATAATAATAAACTTAATAATGCAGTACCCGACCGCCATTGTTGGACCGTGAGCTTCGACTGATTGAAGAGGTAGGTCCCAGCAGAGCCCAGTTGGACCCGCATGACTCACCTTGAAGAGAGACGTCTACGCAGAAACCAACTGGATCCGCAGGACCCACCATGCTCAGAGACGTGACGTCCTTACGCGCAGTACGCAAGCTGTTCCCGCAGGAAATGCCTCCCAATGGTGAAGTACTCCGCCTGTTCCCGCAGCTGCGGATACAAGCCATCAGGGAAGGCCACCCGCGCAGCAAGGCTACACGCACAAGGCACTTAGCTCTCAATAATTCAGTAGTCACCTGAAGAAAGAATGAGCAAAGCCGGGAACAATCCCGCACAAAGGCGGGAGGGGGAATACTCCCGCCCAATGAGCCAGTCCGTACGATACTGGAAGATCTTTTGTACTGTACCTGACGAGGTATGGGCAAAAGATCTGACCAGAGATATGACAGCCCATTGACAACAGTATGGCGAGCAGCATGCTCTTGTACTGTATGTCACTATTAGCCGCTACCTACTCACCAACTCCTGTCATACCACGTGCATAGCCTACAGTTGGTGGAAAAGGAATAGTACACAGCAGGCCTGGTCACTGTCAGCCGCTGCCTACCCACCAACTGCCAGCATGGCACGTGCGTAGGCCACAGTTGGTAGAACAGGAATACTATTCAGCCGGCTATACCCTCTTGGAAACCTACCTTCGGCTATAAATACCCCAAATGGTATGATCATCTCATCTGATCTTGTATCTTACATCATATACCTGATATCTACTCTAGCAATCTCTTAATATACATTTATATTCAAGAGCAATCTAGTCTGATTCTCACGCCGGAGGGTGGTCACAATGAGGAACCCCCCCTTCTCAGTGACGAGCTTACGGTGTCTGTTTTGCAGGTTATCAGAAGAACCATCTTTGCCGGATCTAACCCCTCGTGGGAAACATCTATTTAACCCCCAGATTATCCGTAATCTGCTCGCGGTCACTTAGTGTTTCTTCATTGGCGCCATCCGTGCATAAAAGCTAGAACTTCATTTCTTCAGTTTTTTCCAAACTTCTGGAAAGATGGTTAAAGAAACTCCGGTAACCACAACCCCAGCTACTGGGGGGAATACCGGCGACTACACAGTTTTTACGAACACTACCCCGGTTACCCAAGCCGGGGCAAGTGCAGTAAATTTTACGAACACTACCCGAGTTACCCAAGCTGGGGCAAGTGCAGTAAATAATCGTTCACTGGGATTCACCGATACCCAGTTAGGGAGACAAAGAACGAGGCTCCCCCGCCAAACACTCGATGAAGTCAAAGCGTGGGCGGAAGCACGTCAAAAAGAATTCCAAGCTGAGTTGGATGAACGCTTACGTTCACTCCAACAGCCTGAGGAATTCGAAGAATACTTAGACGATGATTCGGAGGAATCCGATAGTGACGCAAACCCTCGTCATACGGCGAAAGGGAAGCGTAAGGAAACTGACTCCCAACCAAGAAGGCATTTTGGAGAAACCTTCAAACCAAAAAACGCGGGTGGAAACCCACGTGACTTCTCCAAAACATTTACACCAGCTGCTGCAAAGGCGGGAACGTCCAAATTCGCAAGGGACATTGCGGAAGCAATCGTCCCAAAAAGTGCCAAACAGATGTCCAACATCGGCACTTACGATGGTATATCCGATCCAGACGATCATTTGAACAAGTTCATAGCGGGGGCAACCGTCAGTAGTTGGACGGAACCTAGGTGGTGTTACATGTTCCAAATGACGCTTGTTGGGGCAGCTAGAGCGTGGTTCGATCGTCTACCGGTCCACCACATCTACGACTGGGCAGACTTCCAGCAAAAATTTAGCCAACACTTCAGCCAACAAAGAAAGTATACCGAAGAGCAATGGACAATCCTCAAATGCATTCGAGAGGAAGATGAATCTTTGCCAGACTTCATCACTCGCTTCAACTCAAAGAAGCTAAGTCTGGGTAATATTAGCGAAGATCTTGTTCGCGCTGCTTTCATCCAGGGCGCAAACGACCCAGAGCTCATCCGCACCTTAACGGGTAAAGATGGCATGCCATCCACATGGGATGCCATCATGACAGCAGCTAAACGCTTTGCGGAAACGGAGAAGCAACTGGGTAGAGATCTCCCCCAGAGCACAAACCTCTACACCCAGAAAACAAGAGAAGACAACGTCCTTACCGCCCGACTAAACAAGAAGCGGAAGCTAGGCATTTGGCAGTCAAGGGTAAACTTTGACACCTCATCCGGCTTGCAACATCGGTTAGGCGGAAGGGATAACATACAGTCGAACCAGAACTCCAGATGGACGCCACTCACCAAAAGCGTCACCGAGATATTCGCCACTGAGGAGCTCCCATGGCCAAAGGCTCCAATAATCCGACATCGTCACAATGCTGATCGGAGCAAATACTGTGACTTTCACAGGACAAAAGGCCACAACACTGAAGAATGCACAGACGTAAAGGACATGGTCGAAGCATTTGTCAGAGATGGGACGCTCGCGCACCTCGTGGCGCAATGAACGCTGAGCAGGCTGATGCGTGTAGAACCCCGGCTGGGGAAAACACGAATAAAATTGCAGCTTCAATGTTGGAGACTACATACTGCGTAAACAACGAGATCCCGAACCAGGTGCATATCGGCTCGATGGCACTCCCATCCCAACAACATGGAAGGGAGCTCAATTACACAGTTTGCATGTAGATCAATTCCAAATTTGTAAAGAAAATACCCAGAGCCACTTCTAATGGAAATGATTCTCCTTAGAACATCGACGCTGATGATTTTACATTTATACTTATGAACTTTCCACACGGATATGCCGGTCTTCGCCGCATACATAAGTGGGAAAGGCGGCAAAACCCGCATAAACCCAAAAAAATGGCAAACCGTCACGCAGGTCAGCTAAAGGTAAAGTTCAGTCATCCCACTAAATGAAAGTGCCAGTCCATCCGCACGAATCATGATAGAGGAAACTGAACACTAACCTATTAACAACCGCGCGTCGAACGGTTAATTTATTCAACACTGATGCCGGTTTTCACCGCATAATTACGGAGTAAGTCGTCGCGTGGGGAAGGCGGCAAAACCCGCATAAACCCAAAAAACGGTAACCCTTCACGTCATAGGTAACCTTTGGTCATCCCACTAAATGAAAGTGCCGGTCCTAACCGCACAAATCATGAGAGGAACCCGAACCTATTGACAACCGCGCGTCGAGCGGTTAACTTACTCAAAATACTTTAGAAAATTTGGAACAAAAAGATGAGGAAAACCTCCACGCAGGTTAGATATAGGTAAAGTTTAGCCATCCTACTAAGTGCAAGTGACGATCTTACCCGCACAATCACGAACGAGGAAGCAAAACTTCAACTTATTATTTACCACGTTCAAAGGTTAACTTATTCTAAACACTTAGAAAAATTCAAAGGAAAAGATGAGGAAAACTTCCACGCAGGTCAGATATAGGTAAAGTTTAGCCATCCTACTAAATGCAAGTGACGGTCTTATCCGCACAATCATGAAAGAGGACGCAAAACTAACTTATTATCTACCACGTTGAAAAGTTAAATTATCTAAATACTAAAGAAATTGCTAAGTTAAATCAGAATATGCGTGAAACAAACAAGGCAAGGGATTGGCAAATAATCTTTATTCCATCGAAATTCAATTATTACAAAGATTGCTGGGTACATACCCGCATACAAAAGAAGCTATACAAAAATAAAAATCTACTCTAATGGTGGAAAGGGATCTTCAAGATCAAGCCTCAGGACCACTACCACTTGGACCCGCACCATCCGTAGAGTGTGGCGGTTCAAGGAAAGCTTTAAGGATAGCTAGCCCATCATCAGCAGCGGCAACTTCGTTTACCTTCTCCACCACCGGATGCGGGAAGGCGGCATACTGATTCACTGCTTGGTCGTATACAGCTTCAGTATCCACATCAAATAAAGGGAAGTTGGAAGGCGGGATGCCTCTCTCAACGAACCCTAGACCAAGCAGGAAGCCGGCCTTTTCCCCATCCTCAAGAGAAGCGTTGAGGGCTGCGCTCATAGCATCGTCATAAGACGTCTCCGTGAAGACCCGATGCACAACCTACAAAAAAGAAAAAATACAAGTATCAAAACCTTTTCTATTCACAAAGAAGCGTAAAGACATTATGAAGTTAAGCTTACCTGAGACAACGCTTCTCGAAGAAGCCATTCCTTGGCAACCAGAGCTTCTTGGAGGGCAGCTTGAGCTTGGTTACGGGCGCGTTCGGCTTCACTTTGGTTGAGGTTGGCAAGCAATACTTCTTTAGCCGCAGCTTCTTCAACGCCCTTTAGCTTCCGCTCAGTCTGGTCAAGCACCCCCCTCTGGTCCAGGATCTCTTGGAGCTTCTTCGCGTCTTCCATCGCCAAGGCATCATGAGCCTGTTGGAGCGCCTCTAATTTAGCTTTAAGTTCCTCATTCTCGAGGCGTAGAGGCTCAGCAACAGCTTCAGCCTTGGTGGCCCTTTCAGTTGCGTTCCTAGCAGTTTCCTTAGCCAGCCGAAGCTGTTCGTTAACAGCTTGGGTAGCCTTGGAACGGGCCTCGAGACGGGCCTGAACTTCAACTTCAAGGGCCTTGAACGCCTTCTCCTTCTCCGCAGCAGCGGCGGAGAGCCTCCTATTCTCCTCCTGGACAGCCCGCGCCTGAGCTACTTCTTGAATGCGAGCTGCTTTTAACTTGTCGTTTTCACGACAAAGCAGCTCGACGCGCGGCTGCATCCGGGCCAGGAGAACCCGAAGCTCATTGGTTAGCCTACCCTCCTGGTAGCTAGCCATGGCTTCCCCCAACGCACCACTGGGAGCTGCGTGACGAGCCCACTCCACGCACTCCACAGGTGTGCGAAGGGTTGTTCCTCGGCGGATGTTCCATCGTGGAACATACACTTCATTGGAATCCGACACTGCAAAAAACAAAAAGCAGTTAGGAAAAGATGATATATATAAAAAAAAAAAAAAGGCCAAAAGAACCCTACGCACCTGTAGGGTCAACAACAGGCCGATAGCCGCCAAACCCATCACCTGAACCCAAGGGAAATCCGTCCAAGAGGTCAGGTAGATGGGAAGGAGGCAGAGGTTGGCGAGAAGCCCCATGCATACCTGAAGGATTAGCCGTCGTTGCCGATGACGGAGGAGGCATGGTGAAGGCCGCCGCGGTAGTAGAAACCAACGGAGGTGAACTCACCGTAGGTGAACTCACAACCGTGGTCGCCGCTGCGGAGTCCGCAGAAAAAGTAACCGCCGGCTCAGTGAAAGATGCGGTAAAAATGGCACTGACAGCCGGCGGTGATGTCATCACAGCTGGAACAGTTGGCTCAACGGAGTGAGCAACTGAACCAGCGGAAGCAGGCGCAGCCGCCTGGGTCGTCGCCTCAGGTAGGCTGACCAAGCCTACCGTCATGGGCGGGGAGGTACTCCTCCCCGCTCCACCCTGGAATGCGGTAGCATCCACGCCTGCACAAAGAAGATAAGTATTAATGAGGGAAAGCTATGAAGTTAAGAATAAAGTTTGTACTTACGGGTTTTCTTAAGCCTAAAAGTGCGGACAGGCGGGGATGAACCCGATGGAGCCGGCCTCTTCACGCCGCTCACCGTTGTCATCCTGGGCTCTCCGGAGGTGACAATCGTCGCAGCCTCCGGAGCAGTGGTCTTATCACCACCGGGGTTCCCCGCCACCTCTTCGCTCTCGGTCTCTGAATTAGACCGAGGCACTGGATCGGCAGTGGAGGCCACCTTCGCCTTCCCCTTCCCGCCGGCAGCCTTCTTCTTCCGCACCAACGGAGGACCATCTGTGGATTCCTTATCAGAACATAAGATTAGAGGAATTCCAGCAGAGGTTTCAGCATTGAGGGGTCGAGGGTTGAATAACGCCTTACCTGGCCGCCTGGCGCTCAGGATCTCGTGGCCTGGCGGGTAGACCTCCACGAACCGATCCGCCGTCTGTTCAAGGATGGGCAACTCGTTCTCATCTAGAGCACGAGTACCCATCCGGGCGGGACTGTCAGCCTCCCGCGGATACAGGAGCGACTGCAAGTCGTTCCCTTCTGAAATAAAAGAAAAACAGTTAGAAGACAAACCTATATAAACAAAGTAAACAGAGCATACCGTAAGGAACAGAGTTCAAACCGTATTCGAGGACGATCGGGATCTTTTGCGCATCCGCATCCTTCCATACCCGGCTCATCCCGAGCATCACCATCCCGGACTCCGCAAAGCGGTAAACCGGAGATTGGACTCGGGATATCTTTGAGAACCATTCCGCCTCCTGGTAGTTGGAAGCGTGAAGGCTGGGAAGTGCTTGCCCATTCTTGAACTTCATGGCAAGGGGGATGGCACGAGCGGAGATAAAAAAGAACTCCCGCTTCCATGAACGAAGACTGCGCTCGGTTGCGCAAATCTTCAAACCCTTGATCCGGGTTATCAGGGTATACCACCCCTGGATGCACCTCCAAGAGTAGAAGGTCATCAGGCGGTCGACGAAGAGCTCAATGCCCAGAATCCGGCACACCCACTCGAAGTGGCGAATCTTCGCGATCGCCATCGGGTGCACCTCGGTCAGGTGTACACCGTGCCTCTCTAGGACACGGTACACAAACTTTGTCAACGGGAACCTAAGATTCCCATAGACAAAGAATGCAGCATATACCCCGATCTTGCCTCTGGGGGAATCATACACCGTCTGATGAGGTTCAGGAAACTCAGGCTCGAGAGACTCGAGCATGAACTTCCTGACGATGTACTGATATAGATCGACAGGCAGAGCACACTGGCACTCGCCAGCAGTATTCTTGTCATCGGCGTACACCCCAGCCTCCTGGGCTGTAGCCTCAAGATCGTGAGAAGACATCTTGCAGGTATGAAAAAGAGAACGATTTCTAGAGAATGCTCGACTGAAAAGGTGAGTATTCGCCGGAAATCGTTTTGAAGATGAAGAGAAAAGTGAAAGTGTGGATTACAAAGGACCCTCTCCCCCTTTATATACTATTCGCAATTAATGCGATGAATTTAATGCGGAAGAGAGAGAAATCGCAGGTGCAATGAAACTATGACACGTGGCAAAAAGCAAGCTGGCAACAGCTGTTGAAAGGACGCGTGCCAGTAATTTCGCGGCCACGCGCCCGAAAATTCGCGCCCACGCGCCTGAAAAAGCGCCTGGAATGACCATATACTGTCACGTCGCCATAACTTCCTGCACGTCCTGACACAGTCAGAAGAAACCGTCGGACGACGTTTCAGTAGTTTGGACTGTTCTTATCCTTTCACCAACTCTTCGAATTTCAAAATTTCAAAAAGATTCAAAGGCGGAAAAATACCCCTTACCTTGGCAACCAAGTAACTGTAAGACAGGTGCGGGTACAGTGTTAAGGCAAAACCCTTCACATACTTAGCACCTGCAGGGAATTGAAGCCAAGAATATCTCGGCGACCAAGTAACTATAAGACGGGTGCGGGTACAGTGTTAAGGCAAAACCCTTCACATACTTAGCACCCGCAGGGAATTGACGCCAGGAATACCTTGGAAGTAAAGTAACCGTAAGACGAGTGCGGGTATAGTGTCAAGGCAAAACCCTTCACATACCTAGCACTCTGCAAGGAATTGAAACCAAGAAGGATCTTCTGGGCAATGCTTGCGGAAACGGGAATAACATCCCCGCATAGCGGGAACGTCGAGAACTACATTGTTTGAAGCTCCAAGATGGAATTGGTGGTTTTAACATAATTGATCACTATGTTCAAAACGACCAAAACCCCATGGAGAATCCACACAAGTGGGACTCAACGCTCCTGACTTGCGAGGAGGTTACAGACCTACCCGCATCATACCCAAAGATCAAGCAGGAAAGTCGGGAATTTCTGCAAGTGACATAAGGACTTCCGCGGGAAGAATCCCCATGGAAAACCTTAAAACTAAACCCTTTTCAAAACCCTTTGCTTAAGTCCAAAAGTTCACCTCACTTTATTAAACATTCATGAGAAGAACATTGGACTGGGGGACTTGAAGAGGTAGGTCCCAGCAGAGCCCAGTTAGACCCGCAGGACTCACCTTGAAGAGAGACGTCTGCGCAGAAACCAACTGGATCCGCAGGACCCACCATGCTCAGAGACGTGACGTCCTTACGCGCAGTACGCAAGCTGTTCCCGCAGGAAATGCCTCCCAATGGTGAAGTACTCCGCCTGTTCCCGCAGCTGCGGATACAAGCCATCAGGGAAGGCCACCCGCGCAGCAAGGCTACACGCACAAGGCACTTAGCTCTCAATAATTCAGTAGTCACCTGAAGGAATGAGCAAAGCCGGGAACAATCCCGCACAAAGGCGGGAGGGGGAATACTCCCGCCCAATGAGCCAGTCCGTACGATACTGGAAGATCTTTTGTACTGTACCTGACGAGGTATGGGCAAAAGATCTGACCAGAGATACGACAGCCCATTGACAACAGTATGGCGAGCAGCATGCTCTTGTACTGTATGTCACTATTAGCCGCTACCTACTCACCAACTCCTGTCATACCACGTGCATAGCCTACAGTTGGTGGAAAAGGAATAGTACACAGCAGGCCTGGTCACTGTCAGCCGCTGCCTACCCACCAACTGCCAGCATGGCACGTGCGTAGGCCACAGTTGGTAGAACAGGAATACTATTCAGCCGGCTATACCCTCTTGGAAACCTACCTTCGGCTATAAATACCCCAAATGGTATGATCATCTCATCTTATTTTGTATCTTACATCATATACCTGATATCTGCTCTAGCAATCTCTTAATATACATTTATATTCAAGAGCAATCTAGTCTGATTCTCACGCCGGAGGGTGGTCACAAGGAGGAACCCCCCCCTTCTCAGTGACGAGCTTACGGTGTCTGTTTTGCAGGTTATCAGAAGAACCATCTTTGCCGGATCTAACCCCTCGTGGGAAACATCTATTTAACCCCCAGATTATCCGTAATCTGCCCGGGGTCACTTAGTGTTTCTTCACTGATGAAGATAAAAGACCGGTGAGATTTAAGGCGGCGGACTCAAACCCTACTTACTGCTTCATCTACTCACAAACCCTAACGCCATTTATATCATCATGTTAATGCATGTTTCACCTTTGGTCCTTACTGTTTCTGGTTGTTTTATTTAAAGGACGGACTTTTAACCTGACTTACGAAAAGTTTCTACTCTTCCGTTATAAGTTTTTTTTTATAACGGGAGTGGTTTTATAAAATAATATAAGAACTAGAAAGAAGCTAGCAAGTAGGAAGACAAAAGTTGGAAGTGTTTTGAGGAGTGGTAGTAAAAAAATAAAAGTTAAAATTACTCTGTTTTATCGAGTGTAGGGAATGAAACTTTGTTGGTTTTTTAATTGAATAATTCCAGTCTTTTTGATGTATTTGTGAACTTTAGAGATTGGAAGCGTTGTTGCATTGAAAACTTTGAAATTCTTTGCTCTATGTTTGTGTGATGGTCATAAATACCATATGTATAACCTTATTGTGATATGATGAAGCGTACAATTGTTTTAGGATGATTGCAATTTCTCAATCGACTTGTAGCATGGAGGAATATTGCACTAGATAAAAGTTTGAAACCATGTGATAGCCACATGTGCACGTAAGTCAATATGTGATGTGTTTTTGACGTTACTCCACACGAAGGATATAATGTTGATCAGATATTTACCCATCCTTTGAAAGTGCCTCGATTGTTGAAATCTTGTTCTTTGAAGTTATACAAGCAAAGGCATTTAATTATATGAATTGTCATGGAAACTTGTTGCTTATTCAATCTCGACCATGTCATTAAATTGAAGTCGTCGAATTAGCTTCCATCCAAACCCAAATGTTGTTTCAACTAGTGATGCAGAAATAAGCGAGAAACAATTGAAATCGTTGATTTTGTCCTAAAATAAGATGAGAATTTACCGTTATGTTAAAAGTCAAGTTTACTTTTGTACAAATAAATAACATTATTGATTGTGAAAAATAATGTTGTTGGCCTGTCATTTGATTTTTAAGGGCGAAAAATTCGCACTTCGAATAGTACTCATGATCCTTAAGTTTGATGTACGTAAAACTACAAGTTTACTTGTCTATAGTTACACAAATTTTTAGTTGAACAGTAGCATTATATCAAACCAAAAAGACTAGCAAGGACCCGAGAATAATACAATGGAAACAGAATATGAAAAAAAAATCAAACGTAATTGATCCATGAGGAAAACTGTCAAATGCAATCAAATCACACACGAATTGAGCACATAGAAGTTAAAGAATTCATAAGAAACATAGGGGGAGATCAAACAATGTAGGCCAGCATATGGAATAACGGAAAGATTGTTGCGAATCCACGTGAACAATTGGATTTTAACATCTTTCATCGTTTTTGATACATGGACTTTCACCTAGGAGTGTAAAAATTCATGTTGGATTTAGCATAAACGGACTTGGTTTAGTTTTGGGTCAAACCCGGGATATCCGTTTAGCTAAATAGGTCATGGTCCGATCAACCCGACAGGGTTTATGAGTTGACATATTAACTCATTTATTTTTTATTTATTCTTATATTTTTCTATAAATGTATTTTATGTAATAAATTATACTTTTCGGGCATCTACTTAAAGCTAAAAGGAAAATTGACATAGGATATTATAACTTAAATGCAATTATATAAATTGCATTTTTAATTGTGAAAATGTAATTTAAAGAATTAATATATGAAAAAAATAAAAAAATTCCGGGTCCAACGTGTCATGTTCGGGTCAATTCGAGAATGTGCATGTTCAGATTAGCATGTCAACACGATTTTCGGGCTTGGGTCACTTTCAGGTTAGTGTCAAATTTTCATGTTCGTGTCTAGTAGAACACGTCAACCCTGAAGATTATTCGTTTAACACCCCTACGTTTACCTTACTAAACACCACAAAAATGCAAGCAAATGAACAAAAATGTCAAATAGATAGTTCATAGTTTCAAACAAAAATCTTTTGCCTACTTTCGAAACCGAAGTATGCAAATGAACGGAAGAAGCTTTGGAGACTCTACCACACCATAAAAAGACTCACTCCCAAACTTCTTTAGCTTATGGGCATGATCCATTTATTTAATTTTATAATTTTCTTTCATTCGCTTTTACACTATGTTCCAGAGTCTCATTTAACAAGGGGAGGGGAGGGGAAGGAAATTAGGAGAGAAAAGAAAGGAGTCGAAAATCATTTTTTTTGTGTTCCCGAGTTTAATAAGAAGGAAAGAAAAATCAAGGAATTTACATATTTTATGTGTTCCCGAGTTGAGAGGAAAAGACAAGAAAGTTATAGTTTTACTATCATACCCTTTAAGTAAAACTAAAATAAAATTAGTTTTAAGGGTAATTTAGTAATTAAAAAGATTTTCTCTCCTAATCTCTCCAATTTGAGAGGATGAATATATGTTTAAATTTTCTAGTATTTTCCATCCCCTCCCAATATTTCCTTAAAAAAACTCTGGAACATGATATTTTAACATTTTCTTCTCATTCCCCTCCCCTCTCCTCATTAAATGAGACTCTGGAACACAGTGTTAAAGCAATTAAACCATTTTAATTTTCATTTATTTCAAGTTTTATAGTTTTCTTTTACTTTGTGAACTATTTACAACATAGTTTACTAAAATATAACAAACTATTAAATACGTATTTAACATCATTAATTTCATAATAAGTACAGACTTTAAAACTGTTTTTATGTTAACATTTTTTCATAAACAATCAAACTTGATATTAGTTACACATTTCATAAAATGACAACGAAATAGTATTATTAATTAATATCACAAAAACAACAAACATGTCACAGTGGATCTGGCGCATCAAGAATCCGAGTCCACTGTCAATCCAACACCTACCATGTAACATACACCAACTATTCCCAATGATTACAAATCAAAACGAACCCATTTATCACGTCAATGACACCTCACTCGACCTAATTTTTGTCCAAATAAAACTTAGAGCTTTTATATCCCTTATCACCTTCGTCACGTCAAACAACTTGCCTTCAAACACGAAACTTTTTCTTGTTTTTCATGTGCCCAAAACAATACAAGAAAAATAGCATAAAAAAACAGATGAACCTATGAAAGTCTTAATGTCTTATTTTAAAAAAGACATAATATTTATCATTTAGGTAGACAAATAACTCTCCTCACATGCACACCTAAATGTCTAAACTTTGATTTAAGATTAATAAGCTCCATTGACTAGTAAGCCAATAATTGTGTTAGGTTCTTTCATTCCTTTTTTTCCATTACAACAACAAAATTGTATATAGTCATAAACCGCCACCATCATAGTGGCGTAGCCATAATTCCTTTTTTACAGGTTCGGTAAATTTCGAGAGACAAACGATCGATTATTAATATTTAAATTTGGTTTTTCTACGGGTTTGATGTTGAAATTTCTACAAATACATTGTCAAAATACAAAAATATATAACATTAAAACAAAATTTTGTACGAGTTCAACCAGACCAGCTGTCTACGCCCATGGGCACCCTAGTCCATCTATCTATTTTATTAATATTTTTGTATCAAATCCACCATGTCTTTGCATTATATTATACTCACCAACTTCCCATTATTTAAATCATTTCATAACTTCATGTAAGGCACATCAATTCAATTTATTTCTTGGCCGACCCATTTGACAAATAATAATAATAACCACCCAAATCAATCCAATTCCTTTCTGGGTTTTGTTCCTCAGTGATCAAACTCTAATGGGTCGAAGGCAGATCGACTCAGAACCCACGCGTTGGGTCTCACTGATCCTCTTACTAATGGGTGTCTTTTCTTGCTCGCTTGTGTACATGTTCATGTCTGTCGTCTTGAGACCCAGTGATAATAATAATAATAACAATGTTTTATCATCAATTTCGGAAGCTGAATCTGTGGTGGGAAGTGATGGTGGGTGTTGCAGAGGGATTGATAAGTTTGAGCTGTGGGGTGCTGCTGTCAAGTGGGGTTCAGATTTTAAGTTCAATTCGTCTGTTGAGTGTTGTGATGCTTGTAAGGCCATGTGTAATGCTCAAGGTGGGCCTTGTTTGTGTGATTCTTGGGTGTTTTGTGCTGATCGTCAGGCTTGTGGGTCTAAATTTGGTGAGGTGAGTTGTAATTTTGACTTTTGTCGTTGACTTTTTCAAGATTTGTGATTATTGTTTGAATATAATAATAGAATGTAATTCTGACTTGTTTTAGACTAACTTGGAATAGTTGAATTTAGGCGTGGAAGCGAACCGAACGAACACGAACAAGGGCATGTTCGTGTTCGTTCATTTCACTTTAATCGAACACAAACACGAACACGAACACTTAATCGAACAAAAATTTTGTGTTCGTGTTCGTGTTCGTTTATGTTCGTTTGCTTAAATTCTAAATGAACAGTTCACGAACATAATTGAATAACGATAAACAAACATATATGAACAAACGTAAATGAACACAAACTAACATAAATGAACAAGTATAACGCCATTAAGTAGATGACTCTTCAAGATAATATTTAACTATTTTCTATTAATATGTAAACAAACATAAACGAAAATAATAAACGGACATAAATGAACATGTGTTCATGTTTTCATTCGTTTAATTAAATGAACACAAATATTTTGTTCATGTCCGTTCGTTTATTAAATAGACGAACATAAATGAACTTCCCGCCGAACGGTTCACAAACAGTTCACCGAACGTTTGGTTTGTTTACAGGCGTAGTTGAATTTGGTTATTGTGATGCAATAACATTTGTGTTAAATAATACATATTTTTTGTGAAGTAGAAAACTTTGATATTTAGGCTTCTGTTTGATCTCTTTATTTTCCTTATGGAAGTGCAAATCTCGTAATTGTAACAGCCATGGATTTATTATTATTGCTAAACCACTAAGTATCAAGTTCAGCCTTTTATTAATCATAAAGATGTGCATATGGGTCTCATTTACTTGATTTGAAGAAAATCTTGATGAGACCCATTAAGGTAAATGGTGTAAACCGTTAGTATATGCATAGGTGAAACTTAGTGAGGGCCATCCCCCCCCTCCTTTGGTGTAGTAATGTAAATTTACCCGTTTTTCGCCTGAAAATTTTTATACATAGTCTATATTTACCCGTTTTCGACCGAAAATTTGAGCCCCCTCCCTCCGGGCGACATTCTCGTCCAAGCTTTGCCATAAAGTATATGGATGCTCGTGTTAATATATTTGAAAGTGATTGTTAGATTTTGTTGGTTCAGTGTTGGTTGAAGAAACAAACGGATCCTTTGGCTCCCGATAGGCAACAAGCAGGAGACAACACAATTTGGACTTCTGGTCTTGTTTATGGTAAAGGCGAGGTAATCTAACATGTTTTCTATGATTCGTTCGTTAAGTTACAGGAAAATTCCGGAATGTTGACTTCTAAAGTCAAACTTTGCAGTTTTAAATCCAAAATTGAAATTTTCACAGCTACGATGGCAAAAATATATAGCATTATTTTAAGTTCAACGTGTTTACCAATTTTTTTTTATTATTTTTTTTTTGTGAAATTATAAACTCTGTAATTAATATTGGAGTTCGTCGTCAGACGTACTCTTTTATCTTCTTACTGCTGATGTATATAATAGATACGGTTTCGTGTAATTAACAAAAGGTGCTGACTTTATTCTTCTTTCATGTTCCTCTTCGCAGGGTATTGTGAAGATGAAAACACAACACGGCACTCTTCACATCAAAGTAAGTTAAAACTCTAATAAAACCTTCCGAATTTTGCATCTCGTGTGCTATTTTTTTTTTTTTTTTATTATTATTTTTTTTGAATGTTAATGCTTTCCTCCTATTATTTACATTAAACCACCATTGCCAGGAATCGAACCCTGGACCTCTCACCCAAAGGCCAAAGCCTTTACCATCCCACCAAAGTGGAGATGGCATCTCGTGTGCTATTGATAATTATGGCTTTAAAAGTCAAATTTGTACTTCCTAAATTCAACTTTATATGAACTGAACTCCACTGGTTAGGCTTATAAGTTATAAGATACAAGATATAATTTAGTTGTCCTTGTAAAATTTTTACGAGAAACTCATCGATTTATAAGTTCAATATTGATGCATTTGACTTCAAGAGTCAACATGCATCTCTTAATGCAAATAGGATACTCTTAGGTTTGTAATCAAACTGAATGTTCAGTGAACCATCCATTAACCGTTCGGTGGAAATTCATGAACAAAAGTTTTTGTTCATTTAATTAAACAAACGAACATGAATGCATGCGTCGTTCGTTCATTTATATTTGTTCATCAAAATTCGTTCGTTCGCTTTCATATAAAATTAATATACTCATTTAAATTTATTGTTCTACTACAATTTAGCCTAGTTTTAGTAAGTTATTAGGCCTAACACATTGTTGTTCACATTGACTTTTAATTTGTTTATAAGTTCAGTTATGTTCGTCGAACATAAACAAACATGAACATTTTAGTAACGAATGAACACGAACAGGAAAACTGCGTTTGTTTAGCTGTTCGTGTTCGATTGTTTGTTCGGTAAGTGTTAAACGAATGAACACAAACATGCTCTGTTCATATTTGTTCGGTTCGTTTATAAACCTAGATACTCTTGAGTGGTGTTTATTTTCATTTTCATTTATTTACATTATTCTACTTTTTAAGAGTAATAGACGGTTTCGTGCAGCTTCTCCCCGAATGTGCGCCGCATTCAGTCATGTACATTCTTGAGTTGTTGACCTTTCGCCATTGCGTGGGTTGTCAGTTCTATCGAGCCGAAGGCCGCGGTGGATCTTGGGATTCAAAAGGAAATCACTTAAAATCCGTAATACTTTTTACCCTCTTTCAAAATCATACATTACCTTTACAAGTTTGACCAAAAAAGTCAACATATTTTTTGGCTGTTACATTTTCTTTTGCAGGCCTCATTTGGACCTCCATTTGCATTGATTCAAGGAACACTTGAAGCTGAAGGAGTTACATTTAAAAAAATACCAACCGAAGAATGTCCAGTCATCCAACGTGGCTCGGTTGCATGGATCGATTCGGGCCCCGAATTCTTTATCAGTTTAGCGAATCATGAAGAGTGGAAAAACACGTACACGATTTTTGGATATGTTCTTCCTGAAGACATGGAAGTTGCAGAGAAAATTGCTGCACTTCCCGCGATCCCAGACGTTTGGAACAACATTAATGTGTCGGTTTTGGAAAAACCAGTGTCGTTTTCGTTTAGTAGGGTTGAAAAGGTTGCAAAGTAGAGACTTTCTGGTATAAGTTTTATCATTTTGACATTGATTTTGTGTTTTCATGGCTAGAGGCTTTTTTAAAAGAGAAGGCAATTATACACCATTTTGATGGATAGGAAGGTACCACTTGAATTCGGTTGATTTTATAACAGTTATGTCGATTTATACTATATTTAATATTCATTTAAACAGAGAGCATGGATTAGATTAAAAAGTTATATTTGTGCAAATGAGTATGTGACAAAGCTTATATCAAATGTAGATAAAAATTATATCCAAAATGTAGATAAACATAAACAAGTTCTATTTATATTTATATTTATATTTACATCATCATCGTACTCACAGTAAATTCCATCAACGGAAAAACTATTGTAGGGTCTGAGAAGGGTAAGATATAGACAACCTTACATTTATCCTGTAGGAATAAAGAGAGGCTGTTTCCAGTGAGAACCCCGACTCGATAGTAGTTTTGTATCAAGCCTTGGACATAAGACATATAACACTCAACCATCAGGCCCCCGACTAATTGATGCATGTACCCTTGTCTTTCGCCCATTAGCGTCATCACATGATGCATGATTAACCTTCTGCTACTTTTAACGTTATTTACACGAAATTAGTAAAATAACGTCAAAACTAGTGCAATTTCACTTTTGTCCACCTGATGACCCACACATATGTATTTATATTTATGTGAAACGTTACATACATTAAAGGTAAATGATTTAGGGTTTATACCATAAAGATGAAACCACCCATGACGACCACCACTGAGCCATCACACCTACTCCGCCACTACCAATGGTTCAGCTGGAACTCGACAACGACATACGGTATGACGATCCGATCCACTCCGACCGGGAAGCCACCGCATAGGGTTCCCAAATATGGAACCTGGCAATGGTAAATGCGGCCACTTAAGGGTTAGATAATGGTTGCGTTGGTGTTGATACCGGCGGCTTCGAAGTCGAAACCGTAGATAAATGAGATGATTATAAAGGTGTACATCATGGCATCATTTAAACAATGAGGAGTCATAAACTACATGCATGGCCAATAAAGCATAATTTGATGAATAGTTAGTTATATTCTAACACGTATTGGTTTTCGATACACAAATAATTTAATTTTAATGATTTAAACTATGACTCGTTGATCGATGATTATCTATATGACAATGTGATCAACAACACTTATAGTTTTCATTCTCATTGCAAGTGACAATCAAACTTTAACGGAGAAGTAACTTCATCTGACTTCAACTTTCATTTATGTTAAGATTTTGATTGAAAAAAAAATCATTTAATTCTAATTAGTATTAACCACATTGTATCAATTATTATCAACCAACACATATACTTTACATAAATGAAACCCAATTCATCTACATCAAACGATATAAGGCTATGTGTAGTGGGCGCCGATTTGGATGATTTTTGGGCGCAAACACAGCCCCCTGGGCGATTTTTGGGCGAAAAAGGGGCGGGGGCGAGGTCTTCTCGTCGCCTGGAGGAAGGGGCGAATTTTAGGGTGGTGGGGCCGGCATGTATGGATGTGTGTGTTATATATACATATATATATTATAAATATATTATATATATGTTATATTACTAGTTGTAGCCCCTACACCATTACACCCCAAAAACAAATTCTCACCCCTAGCTGACTGGGCGTCACACGACGCAAAACGCCCCAATTTGTAGCTTCTTCACTACGCATAGCCTAATAGAAAATCAAAACCAATGTATTTTAAATTAAAAAATAATAATTAAAAAGTCACATGAGTAAAGCGTGCGGGGCACAATGCTTTTATGTCCAACAAAATGTTTAAAGAGACATGCTTATTTGAACCCCTCAAACACACTTTACCATGACATCTGCTTATTTGAACCCCTCTCAAGAAAGTCACTCGGCTCCCGTCTAGCTGCCCTATATGCCAAATAATAATAATAATAATAATAATAATAATAATAATTCGGCCTCTATAATAATCTATATTAACAATGTGATCAACAACACTTCAAAATTTCATTTTTGTTGTTTGTGGAAATTTCACTCTACTGAAGTAACGTTATATCATTTAAACAATTTTATAAGGTTTTGATTAAAATAAAAATCATTTAATTACATTAGAGAGAGATATACAAAGTTCCTTTTCTATTAGATGAGGTTTCTTTGGCAATAATAGTGAAAACTTAATTTATTATTTAACACGTTGTTAGTATAAATTATTATCGACCAATAACATATTAAGACAATATAGTCAGACCAGAGTAGACCCGGTTAAGACAATGCCGGCGTTGAGATTTCCCTAAGGAATAACCAAGCCAAACTCTGAAACCAGCGTAGACCCGGTTAAAACAATATAGTCAGACCAGAGTGAGACAACACGGCTCTCTAAATTAAAGAGTACGATGACATAACACACAAGAAAGTCACCGTTCTAAAAATAATGATTTAATGGAAAACCAAAACTATAATTTAAAATAAAAAAGCCACATTAGTTAAACCATTGCTTTTATGACCCAACAAGATACTTAAAGCGGCCTGCTTATTTGAACCCCTCAAGCACACTTTACGATGACATCTGCTTATTTGAACCCCTCTAAAGAAAGTGACCCGGCTCTTGTTTTGCCAAAAAATAATATTAATTCGGCCTCTATATAAACCTAACCAAACCTAACCTGATCTATTATATCTTTTGACCCACTTTGTATTTGTGAGGTTAACTCCATAACAAGAGCAAAAATGATCTCTCTTTGAACCCATATACCTTCTTGGACCTCTAATGAGCCTTTTCCTTTCATATTCTCTTCCTATAAGGTTTGACGAAAACGAAATCAACCTCTTGTTCGTATCTATTTTTGGCATCATCTCGTTGCTCTTCCTCATAGTATCAAGATCTCTTGATATATTAGTATACGTGGCAACAATAATGGTTTCCAAATCAAGGAGTTTTCTCAGTTGTTGACACTTGACAGTATTGCTAACATTTTCATGTGGCATGTTTTTTCTTCTTTCAAGGATGTTTTATTTAGCCTTGCTTGTTTTTTTATGCGATTAGACGAATTTTGGACTTTTCTTTGTTGTCTTAATTGCTATGCATGTTAATCGATCACAAATAATAAACGATTCCCCAAGCTTGGTTATATCACTATATGTGTATTGTGTTCGTATGATTTCAGTTCAAAACAGTGTGGTTAATGAGTTGATATAGACTTTTGGTTTAGTTATGTGACTTATGTATAATTGCCATTTCACTTATATGTTCATTGTTTGTTTGTGGGCTTTTCGGCCCACTAAAAATCAAATCACAAGAAGTTTTATGCCACTTGAAATACGGCCCAAAACAGCCGAACCACTTCGAAATAAACTAAAAAGCATATTACATGTAGGGCTGTAAACGAACCGAACGAACACAAACAAGGCCTTGTTCGCGTTCGTTCGTTAAGGAAATAATTTGTTCACGAACACTTACCGAATGAGATTTTATATTCGTGTTCATTCATTAAGAAAATTAATGTGTTCACGAACGGTTCACGAACACAAACGGACACAAATAAAATTAGCAATGCCTATAGATTAAGACCGATGTATTCATCAATATGAATAATGAAAGCATGTAAACGAATTGAATGAACACGAACAAGAGTATGTTCGTGTTTGTTCATTTAACTTTAAACGAACACGAACACTTAATCGAACAAATACTTATGCTCATGTTCGTTTATTTAAAAAAATGAACATTTGTGTTCATTTGTTTAAAATCTAAACGAATATAACTGAACACAGATAAATGAACATATATGAACACAAACAAACATAAATGAAAACACTTAAATGAACACAAATTAATAAATATAAAACTTTAAGTACATGACTCGTCCAAATAATATTTAATTATTTTTTATTAATACACAAACAAATATAAATAAACAGACAAAAACGAACATAAATAAACGAACGCAACATGTGCTCATGTTCGTTCGTTTAATTAAATGAACACAAACTTTTTGTTCATGTTCGTTCATTTATTAAATAAAAGAACATAAACGAATTTCCCGCTGAACAATTCATGAACATGTCACTGAACATTCGGTTCGTTAACAAGCTTATCTAGTATTAAAACTGAGTGTTGATGGGTTGTAAATGACACTTTCAAACTTAAGTGGGTTGAAAATAACATAAAACCAATGGGGGCAATAACACGTCACAATTATTTCATATGCATATATGAATTTTGAAATAAGTAAACTAGTGTCCCTTCACTTTTCCAAATTGCATACATATATTTTATTTTCGGAGCTATTAAAATAATATTTTTTATTGTTATTTAAAAAACCATTGTTCACATCCTTATCACCAATAAGATTATGTATTTAGAATGGTTATAAATAGTTCTTGCGACTATTTAAGTATTATTCGAATATTATCATTAGATTGACTAATTATGGATGGATGTTGGTTAATAAAAAGTACAAACACATCACCTAAAAAATCGTCCCAAAAGTGGACATTTGTCGTCCCACTACGGACATCCTTATAAGTATAAGTATACATACACACGAAAATCGTGCATAAAACCTTTTATTATTAAAAAAATACACATGATAAGTATACGCAACAATTAAAATTTAAAACTCAAGGCTAATGGCATTAAAAACCACGTATCTCTCTCTCTCTCTATATATATATGTTGATTTTACGTAACCCATGTTTCTTGAGACCTCGTTGTAACTAATATAAAGATTTGTGAGAAAGTGATCATGCAATCTTAAAACCTTTTTCAAACCATAATAAAAAATTCACATGATGTCGATGTGTTGTAATGTTAGCATAACATGTTTGAAATATTTACAATGTACAATATAAAGAAAAAAAAAATCCTTTGGATAGTTTATGATATTAGAATATACAGAAACTAAGGGTTACATTAGAGCATTCTCAAAATTATAAGAGGAGAATTTGCAAATTATAGCGTGATGTTGTGAGTGTAAATTATAAGGTGAAAAAATAAAATGTAGTGATTTTTTTTTTGTAAATTTAGAGAAACTTTGTTTGCCCCTATTTAATTTTTAATATTTGTTGAATTGGTTGTGAGTAGAGAAAAGAGAAAATTGTAATAACAGTATAAAAAAATAATATTTAATTGAATAAGAGATAGAAATGTAGTGTTTTTAATGTAACTTTAAGGATAAGGATGGAAAGACAAGCTGAAAATGCTCTTACATCATGTCAGATACACGCACATGTGTCAATAACGTGTAAAGATAGACACGTCAATAATGTGCAAAGACACGCCACATTAAGCGAACCAATTAGTAAAAATCATTCTCGGTTGAAGCTATACCTATACCCAATGGAAAAGTGATACTTATATAACTAAGAACTTTGTTTAGGTGAAATTTTTTTTTGTTAAAATTACACATTGGTTTTTAGCCATTTCTTGGGTTAATAAATGGTCTTCTTGTTATTGTATGAATACCACGTGAATGATTATATCAACCTTCATATTAAACTTTAATAATAGGTTGACTAGGAGGGGTTGAGAACCCTTTTTAAGAATCCAAATTCATTAAATTTGTTTAAAGTAAAATTAGGCATTGACAAAAGGGAGTCTTAAAAACAAGTATCTAGTACTTATTTTTATTTAATTTTATAACATGATATATATATATATATATATATATATATATATTAATAGTTATTAAATATATATTTTAAAAATTATATAAATGGCAGGCTCATTTAAGCCCGCGAGCCAGCTCGAGCTCGAAAAGTGAAGCTCGGGCTCGGGCTCGTTTATTAAACGAGCTTACTTTTAGGCTTGAGCTCGGGCTCGGGCTTGATTAAGCTTGGCTCGTTCGAGTTTTTAACAAGTCTGTCTCGAGTAGCTCGCGAGCACCTCGGCTCGTTTGCACCCCTAATGACGTAGTTGAGGGGCTGTAAGTGACATATTTTAGAAATGAAAGTATGAGTGTTATATATATATATATATATATATATATGCTGTTGAGGGGAAAATAAAACAAAATAAAATAAACACGGAGGAGAGTGAGTGCGACTGTGAGAGGGAAGGAAATTCGACAATGTTTCATCAATAACAACATCATCATCGCAACAACAAGGTAAATTATTATTTAGCTAGGGTTTGAAATTGAATGTCGATCGGTTCATAAATCAAAAACTTTTTTTTAACCGTAAATCCTTTTATATATAACACAAACCGAACTACATCTGGATAATGGGTAAGCGAGCAACAAGTTGCGCCGCTATCCCCTTTTGAATCGCAAAGCCTATTCTACTAAATATAAATCCTTGGTTCCTTGGGCTCTGCGAGTCACTGTGGACCACCTTCTGCACCCGCTCCAAGAAGCGAACCGCCTCGGGAGCTAGGGATCCAAAAGTGTCGAAGGCAAATGGAATGAACACGTGCTGATTTTCCAAACACGATGTCTCATGCTTAGCAATCTTCCTAGACTCCGCTCTCAAAACCGCCTGTCCCGGTACGAAGCCACTGTCTCTCAGCCCCACCAACGGGGACACCCCAGTGAGGTCAACACACGCATGCTTACCCCCTGCCCAGCCAAACACAAGAACATCCGCAGGACGCAGGGTAGATCTTCCCTCACGCGGATCAGTCAAAAAGTTAGCAGGTGCCTCTTTCTTGACTGAGATCCCCGCACGTCTAAGCACATCCCATAACACATCTCTAACCCAGTCATGACGATACTTGAATCCCGGCAATTCCTTACAGTGGAGGGCATGCTCACCGAATCTATCCAAACAAGCTTTTTTACAAATGGGGCATAATTCATCTGGAGGGAAAAGGGAAATCATAAGCCGGTATTTAAGGATGGCTCTGTATTCAACTGCCGACATCCGTTGCCCAAGACCTTCAATGGGCACAACAGTCAAAAAATCCTGGGCATGAGCCTCCTTGAGACAAGCTAAAACTGCCTTTTGTCTCGGGGTCATATCGAATCTCTCCTCCAAATCATGTACGTGTTTACCATAAAGAGCACTCGCCAAGGTTTGTTGAGGTTTCTTGGGGGCGGTCTCCTTATCAGTAAAACCGCCTATATCAAGGTTCGGGAGAGTTGTTCCAATATTACCAAGTGCAAAAGAGTAGTCAGGATCTACCCACGTAACACCAGCGTTTCGCAGGACGTGGTCCTGCAATTTCCACGACTGAGACCTGGAAGCCACAAATGCATATGCGGAGACATCCTCAGCCAAGAAAATTCCTAAGCCTCCGCAACGCATAGGGAAGGAAGCCAACCTCCACTGGAGGTCCCCAAAATGTGGTCCTCCACACACAACAATATCTTCAATTGCCCCCCGCAGGCCCGCATCAAAGATGGACACAGCATCTTTGACATGTTCAGGTTGACAGGTCCGGAGCCCAAACACTAACTTAGCAACCCCCATGCACGAGCGTAACAAAAGGAGCTCACTTTGGGAGTCCCTCAGGTCCGGCAGGCGTTTCATAAGTTCAACCGCCCTCACAGCTCTTTTAGTTGCCAAAGACCGAATAAACCCTGCATCCCGACTAACCGCTCCCCCCAAGAGTTTAACTCCCATCGCAGGCCTGCTAATCTTTCCAGGGAATAAACCTGACACTTTCTTCGAATCATCACATGACGGCCAAAAAACCTCTGTTTTTCGAATATTAAGCCTAAGCCCTAAAGACGCCCCCTCTGAGCGAATAATGCCCAACGCTCTAGCGACCTCATCAGCCTTACCAATAATAGTGCCATCGTCTAAATACCAAGCATGGAAGGGCAAGGAACAGGTCCCCTGCACACTAAGGATGAGCGGATGAAGGACCAACGCAAAAAGAAGAGGGCCAAGGGGGTCCCCTTGCTGCACCCCAGTAAAAGCCCCGATATGAGTATCCCCCACATATAAACGGGCGGGGCGGGCATATAAAAACTGGACCCATGGGAAGATGGATGGACATATGCAGCTAACTTCCCTGAGAAGGGTCGTCCGATCCACCTCGTTGAAGGCGTTAGAAAAATCAACAGTGAGCATAGCCAGGGACCCGTCAGAATGAAACGCGCTCAAAAATCTGTTAGCACTATGCAATACCGCTTCTGCCCCATTAGGGATCCCAACCCCGAATTGGAAATCCCCTAGATAAGCAGCCACCTTTTTTCCTATTTTACGCATAGCGACTTTCGACACCAATCTTCTCCAAATGGCCCCCACTGCGATGGGTCTAATTCCATTGTCAGGCTTCAACAGGGGGGTCAACGGTGCCGAAGCAATGAACTCCGCTAGAACTTTTGGACAAAGCCCCCCAAGCCACAAGTTGACAACATCAGTGATGGACTTTAAGAGCCCAGAGGCGGTCGGAGACCCCTGGCCACAGAAAGCGTCTAAAATATGTTGGGCCCGCAAACCATCCCTCCCACAAGATGTACCTTTCGGAAAGGTTTTAATACATTCCAACACACAATCACCGTCCACCTGCAAGGCTGGTTCCGATGGCACGACGGAGGGCATGGTCGGGGGGTCCACCACAGGATGTTTATCAATCAATGCTCTCAAAGTATCCCCCCCGGCAGGCCGACCCCGGATGAACACAGGACTTTGATCGCCGCTGTGTAATGGCCGTCCGCTACCTTCCGGAGGCACTGCTTGATATTGTCCCCTCCCTCTTCTTTATGTTGGCAATCCCACATCACTGGAAGTTCAAGGAGCGGTAGCACCAACTCTTCTAAACCTGCCCCATCTTTCCAAACAGCCAAAGCCCGCATAATGGAGCTACATTGAAGCGATTTCCTGTTACCGGACCTTCGTTCTTGCCTAGTAGCCGGTTTGACAACACGTAACGTGCAACGAGGCAACAACAAAAGTTTAACCCAAGCCTCAATAGACCTCGGGGCATCCACCACTTTACGGAGCCCCCCTGAAAAAGCCTGGGCAAAAGCCATGCGACACGCGGGCGGGATACTCTTGACAGTGGCAATAGGAATGGCGAGGACGCGCTCAAGGAGAGCGACATCTACCACAAACATCTCAGACTGACCACTCCCAAGTTTCACCTGCGAATCGCGGGGTTGAGGGATCCCCACAATAAAATCAAAGTCGCCTCCTGCACGTGGGGTGCATTTAACAACTTCTTTTCCGTGCAGACAAGGCCTATTCAAGGCATGCAGGGCCATGCACTCCCCGCATAACCAGTTCTTAAGCAAGCGCAAGGTTTCGACAACGTCATTGTAGAGTTCCAAGTCCGAAGCAAGACGCTCCTTTAACTGATCTCTCATTTCCTTTACATTGAAGTGATCCCGCTAAAAATGCATGAGTAACCTAGAGTACCCCTTGTATCCCGGGATACCATCTTTGCAAACATGAAAATTTTTAAAAGGGCAACGTCAAATCCCCGTGCCCGAGCTAGGACTGGGCTCTCCACCACAGGCCCTCATAAATCACTTAAGAAATTAAATTTTTTTTTGTTTTTGGAAACAAAGGAAATTAAAATAAAATTTGGTGTTGGCATTTAATCAAACACCTGGCGGGCATTACTAGCGAAACCTCCAAACTAATGCCATTCAAAACAAATTGTCTAGAAAATGAAATGCTAGAAGACCAAATAAGCAAAAACCGAGAATGGGTGATGACGGTGGCAAAACAAAAGGTGGAGTAGTGAGGTGGAGATGGGGGGGGGGGTAACGGCAGTGGCGGTGGTGGGTGAGAGGCGGAGACGGAAAGGGAGGTAAAGGCTATCAAAAAATCAATTAATCCGTGTGTTATTGCAGTTGAAATGGAGCAAAGACAAAGCCGTGAAAAGCTCTGAGAAAGAAGTTAGCACCAGAGGCTACTGTAAGTGGTGTTGCTCGGTAGTGACGGAGGAGTCGCATTTGTGTATCTTCAAAAAATTTCAGGAGAAATTGAAGTGTCTGGTTGCAATGGCATTGGGCGGAAATTACTCAGTTAATATGAGACTGTGGATCATTTCGGAGATCATCAAGACCAAACTGCCTGTGGTTCCCGTGAATCAGATGATTGAAGACCACGGCATTGCTGAGAGGTTGAAGGAGGCGTTAAGGATCACTGACGATTGAGGTATGACTGCAACTTAATTGTTGATATAATATGAATATGAATATGAATATGAGTGACCTAGCTTATAATAATACGCGCGTACATACCTGATACCTATGAAGCTGAAAACTGTTGACATGATATGACCTAAAAAGGCTTTTGTGATGTGATGATGTTGATTGATATCAATCGCATCAGGTACTATTGAGTTTAGCTCCATATTACATAGATATTGATCGATGAGTTTGATGCTATTAGTTGATTTCTAGTTTTGACAGGTGCATATGTTATGATTCTTGTTGTGTACCTGCACATATTTGATGCAGAATGAGGTGCCTTAATTGATTAATGGTTTTGATGAGGTGCATACATATATATATGTATGATTGTTGTTGTGATGTGGTCATATACCAGGATTGTAACTAATTGTAAGTGTAGTCTAACATTATGCACTGACTAGTATTTAATTATCAAGACATGTAGTGATTTTGTCATACGTACGTCGCTTAAGAGCTTAGCGAGCTAGGTTTGCTTATTCATATCTCTATTCCATCTATAATCCTTAATTAGATTCTTTAATTATAGTACTTAACCGTATTAACAAGTAGTCACACCAGTGACCGGCGTATATATGAAAATGGCACGTGTGTGAATGAAGGTTAATTGGGATAATCAATCAAGAAATTGGTTTCATTAATAATGATTTTGGAAATGTGTAATGGTAATATGTGGAGGCTGTTTGTTAACTTAGCGCGCTAGCTATAGTGGAAGTTTTGGTTGATAATTATAACTAGGATGTTAATTAGTTAGATTCTTGGGCTGATGTGGCAGTATAGTAGGATCAAGTTGATGCTGGTATTGAGGGGTGAGTTGCATTTTGGTAATCAACATATTGCTTCATATAGTTATTATATTTCTTAAGGAAGTTGGAGATTAATTCATTGAATAATACAGTACATGTTTATGACACTATTATCTCATGTGAAGATTAGTGATTTTGTCAAGCGCCACAGAGCTTAGATTTGTTTATTCATAACTTGATTCCATCTATAATCCTTAATTAGATTTTGGGATTAAAGTGTAAAAAGATGGTTTAACCCGTATTCATGAGTAGTCATGCCTATAATATATATGAAATTGGTGCGTGTGTGAATGAAGGTTGGAATAGTTGGTTTTTTGGTAGATTAATTAATAAATGAATTTGGATTTGGAGGTTGTTAAGTTAGCTCTGGGTGATGATGGTAGCTAGGATGTTAGGTTCATGGGCTGATGTGGCAGTCGGACTAAGTTGATGCTGGTGTTTGCATTTTGGGGATCATCAATTTACTTCATATGCTTATGGGCTATAACTTTAGGAATTATTATGGTATGTTTATGCATTTACTTAATTGTGACAGAAAACATCCAACGAAACAGGAAGTTGTAGTTATGGGCTATAACTTAGGACTGTTTTGGAAATTAGTTGAATCAAGTATCAAATTAAGAAACCATTTGTAACTAGATTTTTCCTATGTTTTTACAAAGAGAAAATTCCATAAATTATCATTCACGTTCCAGATTTGTCATTTAAAAACCGTCAACGCCTTATTTCGCTCTCTAGACGGCCAGTTTTGAACAACCAATAACAAACGACCATGCCTCACTAAACCCGGCGGCTCTAATCAAATTGATTACAATCTGGTCGACGACGCCTGTTTTGTGTTCATCATGCCTCCGTCGCCGGCGACCAACTGCAAGAAAGTTTCAGGCAACGTGTTCTTCAAAGAAGTCGCCCGGGACACCACGAAGAAAGCAATGAAATCCATCTTAAGATCGAGTTTTATCTTTCTTTTGAACGGCTAATTTTATTAAAAGATCAAACCACTAGACTAAATACAACATATGCACCAAATTACATGCGCACCCATTACATCAAAACGAGCACCATTTTTCCCTATCCAACCCCACTAGTTTACTCCTATTTTTTACCCCAAACAAGTTGTCTTTTGATGTCTTTTATGAAATGATTGATCGAGACCATTTTGTTTTCACAGATGGCCGAATTTCTTGCCTTTCAAATGCAACAACTCAAGTTTTATCTAATATATGAATTTAACTAGCTTTAGTTACCGTGTAATACATGAGATGATATAAGATAACAAAAATAAAGATTATGTATGTGAAAAATGCATTACAACTATACTTTCTATAATCCTTAGTTCCTGCAATACCTTAATGTATGGATCCAAAAGAATTTGTATGTATACATTTTCTTAGTTTTGTTGTACAGTTCAACCGTCTTTGAAGTGATATTTGAACATACTTTACGTAATTTGTGACAAGTGTGTTTCCTTAATCCTTGATGTTAGGCGTGTACCAAAAACAACATATTAATAAGAAAGAAGAGAAAAATTGTAAAACTTAGATAAGTTATCAATGTGAGGTCAAACTAACAACTCTGAACCGACTCATGCTTAGTTTGAAACTATTTAATTGAGAGAGTATAGATGTCATGTCAAACTTATATACTCTGTTCATCATGAGTCTACTACTATATTTACTTAACCAACATATATGATGTTACGATATTCACTCGTCCATCGTATCATTCCTGAAAAAAAAATGCCATATCCTCAAACATATTTCCATTTCTTTTGGCATTCAGTTTGCATAAAGTATTATTATTAAATAAATGGAAACGTGAGAGTTATCTTTTAAGAGATTGCATATAACAGGGATAATTCATTTCAAGCATTTATATTAGTTACAAAAATTAAATGAATAATAGATGCAAAAGGTTCATAGAGAAATAAATAAACTAAACGAAACAAGTCGCTAGCTAGGACCAAGTTGGCTCAATCCACGCGTGAGGGAAGACATTTTCCCTTCCAACCCCGACAACTTCTTCAAAGTTTTTGCTGCCATGGAACCTTTGATACATGCGTGTTTCAAGCGAATAGAACACCACGTTTCCATTCTTGGAATCCAGTCGCGGAAAGAAGATCTTGTTTTGAATCTCTGGTGCTTCAGCTTCAATGCATAGACATGTGGTACCACAAATGTAAATCATATACCTTCCTAAACAATATATTTTCTCCCACTCTTTTGTAGAAACGTTCAACTTGAATACCTCAACATATTCTTTAGACTTGCCTACCGTGACTAGTAAAAATTGTCGATCGCGTTTCACAAGAAAATATTCTCCTTCACAATTGTCGATCGCACTTGCAACCTTCTCATAACCGTAACCTTTTAATTTGAATAAACTTTTAAAAACATACTTCACCCTTGTCACCTAAAACATAAAGATCTCGCTCACTGAATGTTGGAAAAGAAAAGCGATGTGGAGTGGCACCACCAAAATCCAAACGAATCATAACCCAACTTTGTTCCCGAGCTACAAAGTGAATGAACACACATGAACCATTACCTCCTCCTGTAAATCCAACAACCATGCAATCTGGGGAAGTAGGAGGTGCAGAGAAACACAAGGTATCTAAATAATACTGGGCAGGGGGGAGCTTGCGGATATCACCCGTGAATGGATTAAAGAACACCAATATGGAATAGTCGCTATAAAACAACAGCCAGCCAAACCTAGAACAACGTATCATATCATCACGGATAGAAACATGTGGTCTTTTCATAAAGTATTTGTCACCAAGAATCGGATATGTAAAAGTGATAATTCCCCGATTGTTCTTTACCACCATTAGCCATGGTGAAACTACTGAATACTTGTGCAATCTCCTCAACGCTGTTTTGTTGCTCCATTGTAGTAAAGGTGCTGCTAAATGACAACTTTTGCATGTAGCACGAAAAGACATATTCAACACCAATACAGTGGTCCATTATTGTCACCAAAAGATGAAACGGGAGATTAAGCAGGCGTGATTCATTCAGCTCAACCTCGCCATCCATAACCGATCTTACAGCTATCTTATCATCCTTGTCTACTCTATTAGAACCACGTGTTAACTCAAATTCCTCACGATCACCTTCTAAGCTACACAAAATAATTATGATCGGTTTTAGGACTGCGCAACGCTAGCAATAAAACACAAATGATACTTTTAAGACAAAATAAATTAAGACAATACCTGCATTCCCACAATGACACATGTCTTGTTGGGTAAGCCATAGAAGATAGAGAAATGGCTATATCTTCAACATCGAACGAGTACATCATTTTGCCCATTTCGTCACATATGTGTATATACCCCCCTAACTCAGACGTAATTGCATTGCTGTAATAAACAGAGTAATCACGAGCAAGATTTACAAAAAATGTGGCGTCTTTTATGTCCACAAATTCTTCCCATCTCATACCCGCCATGACCCATTTAAACAGGTACACATTAGCAAGTGATTTTCCTATGGCCTCGTTAGAAGCTACTATAATACAGAACAATTTTGTACCGGTACCTTTCAATAATGGAATATATAAGGGAAACCAGGTGTGGGCAAGGCAATGGGAAGGGGAAGTGAAGAAACACTAAATGACCCCGGGCAGATTACGGATAATCTGGGGGTTAAATAGATGTTTCCCACGAGGGGTTAGACCCGGCAAAGATGGTTCTTCTGATAACCTGCAAAACAGACACCGTGAGCTCGTCACTGAGGAGGGGGGGTACCTCCTTGTGACCACCCTCCGGCGTGAGAATCAGACTAGATTGCTCTTGAATATAAGTGTATATTAAGAGATTGCTAGAGCAGATATCAGGTATAAGATATAAGATACAAGATAAGATGAGATGATCATACCATTTGGGGTATTTATAGCCGAAGGTAGGTTTCCAAGAAGGTGTAGCCGGCTGAATAGTATTCCTGTTCTACCAACTGTGGCCTACGCACGTGCCATGCTGGTAGTTGGTGGGTAGGCAGCGGCTGACAGTGACCAGGCCTGCTGTGTACTATTCATTTTCCACCAACTGCAGGCTATGCACGTGGTATGACAGGAGTTGGTGAGTAGGCAGCGGCTAATAGTGACATAGAGTACAAGAGCATGCTGCTCGCCATACTGTTGTCAATGAGCTGTCGTATCTCTGGTCAGATCTTTTGCCCATACCTCGTCAGGTACAGTACAAAAGATCCTCCAGTATCGTACGGACTGGCTCATTTGGGCGGGAGTATTCCCCCTCCCGCCTTTGTGCGGGATTGTTCCCGGCTTTGCTCATTCCTTCTTCAGGTGACTACTGAATTATTGAGAGCTAAGTGCCTTGTGCGTGTAGCCTTGCTGCGCGGGTGGCCTTCCCTGATGGCTTGTATCCACAGCTGCGGGAACAGGCGGAGTACTTCACCATTGGGTGGCATTTCCTGTGGGAACAGCTTGCGTACTGCGCGTAAGGACGTCACGTCTCTGAGCATGGTGGGTCCTGCGGATCCAGTTGGTTTCTGCGCAGACGTCTCTCTTCAAGGTGAGTCCTGCGGGTCCAACTGGGCTCTGCTGGGACCTACCTCTTCAAGTCCCCCCAGTCCAATGTTCTTCTCATGAATGTTTAATAAGTGAGGTGAACTTTTGGACTTAAGCAAAGGGTTTTTGAAAAGGGTTTAGTTTTAAGGTTTTCCACGGGGATTCTTCCCGCGGAAGTCCTAATGTCACTTGCAGAAATTCCCGACTTTCCTGCTTGATCTTTGGGTATGATGCGGGTAGGTCTGTAACCTCCTCGCAAGTCAGAAGCGTTGAGTCCCACTTGTGTAGATTCTCCATGAAGTTTTGGTAGTTTTGAACATAGTGATCAATTATGTTAAAACCACCAATTCCATCTTGGAGCTTCAAACAATGTAGTTCTCGACGTTCCCGCTATGCGGGGATGTTATTCCCGTTTCCGCAAGCATGGCCCAGAAGATCCTTCTTGGTTTCAATTCCCTGCGGAGCGCTAGGTATGTGAAGGGTTTTGCCTTGACACTGTACCCGCACTCGTCTTACGGTTACTTTACTTCCAAGGTATTCCTGGCGTCAATTCCCTGCGGGTTGCTAAGTATGTGAAGGGTTTTGCCTTAACACTGTACTCGCACATGTCTTATAGTTTCTTGGTTGCCAAGGTAAGGGGTATTTTCCCGCTTACTTTTGAATCTTTTTGAAATTTTGAAATTCGAAGAGTTGGTGAAAGGATAAGAACAGTCCAAACTATTGAAACGTCGTCCGACGGTTTCTTCTGACTGTGTCAGGCGTGCAGGAAGTTATGGCGACGTGACAGTACATGGTCATTCCAGACGCTTTTTCAGGCGCGTGGGCGCGATTTTTCGGGCGCGTGGCCGCGAAATTAATGGCACGCGTCCTTTCAACAGCTGTTGCCAGCTTGCATTTTGCCACGTGTCATAGTTTCATTGCACCTGTGATTTCTCTCTCTTCCGCATTAAATTCACACTTTCACTCTTCTTGTAAACGATTTCCGGCGAATACTTTCTGCCAAGCATTCTCCTGAAATCATTCCTTTACCTCCAAACCATGTCTTCTACTCACGATTTCGAAGCTGCTGCCGAGGAATCTGACGTGCACGTCGAGATGCCGACGTCTACGTTTGATAAAGACGATAAGAGCACTGCTGGCGAATGCCTGTGTGCTCTTCCCACTGAGCTTTTTCAGTACATCGTCCGGAAGTTCATGCTCGAGCCGTTCGAGCCTGAGTTTCCGGAGCCACACCAGACGGTGTACGATGCCCCCAAGGGCAAGATAGGGGTGTACGCTGCATTCTTCGTTTATAGGAATCTCAGGTTCCCATTAACGAAGTTTGTATACCGTGCCTTGGAGAGGCACGGGGTGCATTTGACGGAGGTACACCCGATGGCGATCGCCAAGATCCGCCACTTTGAGTGGGTGTGCCTCATTCTGGGCGTGGAGCCCCATGTTGACCGGTTGATGACCTTCTATTCTTGGAGGTGCATCTAGGGGTGGTACACCTTGGTCAACCGGATCAAGGGGCTGAAGATCTGCGCAACCGAGCGCAGTCTTCGGTCGTGGAAGAGGGAGTTTTTTTATATCTCCGCTCGCGTCGTCCCGATAGCGATGACGTTTAAGAATGGGATAGCACTCCCCGCCCTTCACGCCCCAAACTACCAGGAGGCGGAATGGTTCGCCAAGATCTCCCGGATCCAGACTCCGGTGTACCGCTTTGCGGAGTCTGGGATAGTGACGCTTGGGATGAGCCGGGTGTGGAAGGAGGCGTCACAGGTTCCCATCGTCCTCGAATACGGTTTGAACTCTGTCGCTTACGGTATGCTTTGTCTTATTTGTTTATATAGGTTTGTCTTCTAACTGTTTCTTTTATTTCAGAGGGGAACGACTTACAGTCTCTCCTGCAGCCACGGGAGAGTGATGGTCCCGCTCGGATGGGTACTCGTGCTCTCGATGAGAACGAGTTGCCCATCTTGGAGCAAACGAGGGATCGGTTTGTGGAGGTCTACCCGCCAGGCCACCCTATTCTGAGCGCCACGTGGCCAGGTAAGGCGTTATTCAACCCTCGACCTCTAAATGCTGAAACCTCTGCTGGAATTCCTCTAATCTTGTCATCTTCTGATGAGGAATCCGCAGATGGTCCTCCGTTGGTGCGGAAGAAGAAGGCTGCCGGCGGGAAGGGGAAGGCGAAGGTTGCCTCCACTGCCGATCCGGTGCATCGGTCTGATTCAGAGACCGAAAGCGAGGAGGTGGCGGGGAACCCTGGTGGTGCTAAGACCACTGCTCCGGAGGCTGAGACGACCGTCACCTCCGAGCAGCCCAGGACAACGACGGTGAGCGGCGTGAAGAGGCCGGCTCCATCGGGTTCGTCCCCGCCTGTTTGCACTTTTAGGCTCAAGAAAACCCGTAAGTACAAATTTCCTTTACTTTTTAACTTCATATCTTTCGGCCATTATACTTATATCTTCTTTGTGCAGGCGTGGATGCTACCGCATTCCAGGGTGGAGCGGGGAGGAGCACCTCCGGACCCATGACGGTAGGCTTGGTCAACCTACCTGAGGCGATGACCCAGGCGGCTGCGCCTGCTTCAGTTGGTTCAGTTGCTCACCCAGTTGAGCCAACTGTTCCAACTGTGACGACATCTCCGCCGGCTGTCAGTACCATATTTACTGAATCTTTTACTGAGCCGGCGGTGACTATTTCTGCGGGTACTTCCGCAGCGGCGACCACGGTTGTGAGTTCACCTCCGGTGAGTTCACCTCCGTTGGTTTCTACCGCGGCGGCCTCTATGCCTCCTCCGACGTCGGCAGCTACGGCCGATCCTTCAGGTATGCTTGGGGTTTCTCGCCAACCTCTGCCTCCTTCCCATCTGCCTGACCTCTTGGATGGATTTCCCTTGGGTTTAGGTGATGGGTTTGGCGGCTATCGGCCTGTTGTCGACCCTACAGGTGCGTAGGGTTCTTTTGGCCTTTTTTTTTTTTTTTTTTTATATATCATCTTTTCCTAACTGCTTTTTGTTTTTTGCAGTGTCGGATTCCAATGAAGTGTATGTTCCACGATGGAACATCCGCCGAGGAACAACCCTTCGCACGCCTGTGGAGTGCGTGGAGTGGGCTCGTCACGCAGCTCCCAGTGGTGCGTTGGGGGAAGCAATGGCTAGCTACCAGGAGGGTAGGCTAACCAACGAGCTTCGGATTCTCCTGGCCCGGATGCAGCCGCGCGTCGAGCTGCTCTGTCGTGAAAACGACAAGTTAAAAGCAGCTCGTATTCAAGAAGTAGCTCAGGCGCGGGCTGTCCGGGAGGAGAACAATAGGCTTACCGCAGTGGCTGCGGAAAAGGAGAAGGCCTTCAAGGCCCTCGAGGTTGAAGTTCAGGCCCGGCTCGAGGCCCGTTCCAAGGCTGCCCAAGCTGTTAACGAACAGCTTCGGCTGGCTAAGGAAACTGCACGGAACGCAACTGAGAGGACCACCAAGGCTGAAGCTGTTGCTGAGCCTCTACGCCTCGAGAATGAGGAACTTAAAGCCAAACTAGAGGCGCTCCAACAGGCTCATGATGCCTTGGCGATGGAAGACGCCATGAAGCTCCAAGAGATCTTGGACCAGAGGGGGGTGCTTGACCATACTGAGCGGAAGCTAAAGGGCGTTGAAGAGGCTGCGGCTAAAGAAGTGTTGCTTGCCAACCTCAATAAAAGTGAAGCCGAACGCGCCCGTAACCAAGCTCAAGCCGCCCTCCAGGAGGCTCTGGTTGCCAAGGAATGGCTTCTTCAAGAAGCGCTGTCTCAGGTATGTTTAATTTCATTATATCTTTACGCTTTTCTTTGTGAATAGAAAAGGTTTTGATACTTGTATTTTTTCTTTTTGTAGGTTGTGCATCGGGTCTTCACGGATACGTCTTATGACGATGCTATGAGCGCAGCCCTCAACGCTTTTCATGAGGATGGGGAAAAGGCCGGCTTCCTGCTTGGTCTAGGGTTTGTTGAGAAAGGCATCCCGCCTTCCAACTTCCCTTTATATGACGTTGATACTGAAGCTGTATATGACCAAGCAGTGAATCAGTATGCCGCCTTCCCGCATCCGGTGGTGGAGAAGGTGAACGAAGTTGCTGTTGCTGATGATGGGCTAGCTATCCTTAAAGCTTTCCTCGAACCGCCACGCTCTACTGATGGTGCGGGTCTAAGTGGAAGTGGTCCTGAAGCTTGATCCTGAAGATCCCTTTCCACCATTATAGATTTTTATTTTTGTATAGCTTCTTTTGTATGCGGGTATGTACCCAGCAATCTGTAATTTTTGAATTTCGATGGAATAAAGATTATTTGCCAATTCCTTGCCTTGTTTATTTCACGCATATTTTGTTTTAACTTAGCAATTTCTTTAGTACTTAGATAAGTTAACTTTTCAACGTGGCAGATAATAAGTTAAAGTTTTGCGTCCTCTTTCGTGATTGTGCGGATAAGACCGTCACTTGCACTTAGTAGGATGGCTAAGCTTTACCTATATCTGACCTGCGTGGAAGTTTTCCTCATCTTTTCCTTTGAAATTTTCTAAGTGTTTAGAATAAGTTAACCTTTGAACGTGGTAGATAATAGGCTGAAGTTTTGCTTCCTCGTTCGTGATTGTGCGGGTAAGACCGTCACTTGCACTTAGTAGGATGGCTGACCTTTACCTACATCTGACCTGCGTGTAGGTTTTCCTCATCGTTCTGTTAGAAATTTTCTAAGTATTTTGAATAAGTTAACCGTTCGACGCGTGGTTGTCAATAGGCTAGTTCGGTTTCTTCTATTATGATTTGTGCGGTTAGGACCGGCACTTTCATTTAGTGGGATCACCAAACTTTACCTATGACTGACCTGCGTGAAGGTTTGTCGTTTTTTGTGTTTATGCGGGTTTTGCCGCCTTCCACAAGCAACAATTTCTTTATACTTATTTATGCGGTGAAAGCCGACATCAGTGTTGAATAAATTAACCGTTCGACGCGCGGTTGTCAATGGGTTCAGTTTATCATGATTTGTGCGGTTAGGACCGGCACTTTCACTTAGTGGGATCACCAAACTTTACCTATGACTGACCTGCGTGAAGGTTTGTCGTTTTTTGTGTTTATGCGGGTTTTGCCGCCTTCCACAAGTAACGACTTCTTTCCCACTTATGTATGCGGTTAAGACTGGCATATCAGTGTGGAAAGTTCATAAGTATAAATGTAAGATTATCAGCATCAATGTTCTAAGGAGAATCATTTCCATTAGAAGTGGCTGTGGGCCTTTTCTTTACAAGTTTGGAATTAATCTACATGCAAACTGTGTAATTGAGCTCCCTTCCATGTTGTTGGGATGGGAGTGCCATCGAGCCGATATGCACCTGGTTCGGGATCTCGTTGTTTACGCAGTATGTAGTCTCCAACATTGAAGCTGCAATTTCATTCGTGTTTTCCCCAGCTGGGGTTCTACACGCATCGGCCTACTCAGCGTTCGTTATGCCACGAGGTGCGCGAGCATCCCATCTCTGACAAATGCTTCGACGATGTCCTTCACGTCTGTGCATTCTTCAGTGTTGTGGCCTTTTGTCCTGTGAAAGTCACAGTATTTGCTCCGATCAGCATTGTGACGATGTCGGATTATTGGAGCCTTTGGCCATGGGAGCTCCTCAGTGGCGAATATCTCGGTGACGCTTTTGGTGAGTGGCGTCCATCTGGAGTTCTGGTTCGACTGTACGTTATCCCTTCCGCCTAACCGATGTTGCAAGCCGGATGAGGTGTCAAAGTTTACCCTTGACTGCCAAATGCCTAGCTTCCGCTTTTTGTTTAGTCGGGCGGTAAGGATGTTGTCTTCTCTTGTTTTCTGGGTGTAGAGGTTTGTGCTCTGGGGGAGATCTCTACCCAGTTGGTTTTCCGTTTCCGCAAAGCGTTTAGCTGCTGTCATGATGGCATCCCATGTGGATGGCATGCCATCTCTACCCGTTAAGGTGCGGATGAGCTCTGGGTCGTTCGCGCCCTGGATGAAAGCAGCGCGAACAAGATCTTCGCTGATATTACCCAGACTTAGCTTCTTTGAGTTGAAGCGAGTGATGAAGTCTGGCAAAGATTCATCTTTTTCTCGAATGCAATTGAGGATTGTCCATTGCTCCTCGGTATACTTTCTTTGTTGGCTGAAGTGTAGGCTAAACTTCTGCTGGAAGTCTTCCTAATCGTAGATGTGGTGGACCGGTAGTCGATCGAACCACGCTCTAGCTGCCCCAACAAGCGTCATTTGGAACATGTAACACCACGTAGGTTCCGTCCAACTACTGACGGTTGCCCCCGCTATGAACCTGTTCAAATGATCGTCTGGATCAGATATACCATCGTAAGTGCCGATGTTGGACATCTGTTTGGCACTTTTCGGGACGATTGCTTCCGCAATGTCCCTTGCAAATTTGGACGTTCCCGCCTTTGCAGCAGTTGGTGTAAATGTTTTGGAGAAGTCACGTGGGTTTCCACCCGCGTTTTTTGGTTTGAAGGTTTCTCCAAAACGCCTTTCGGTTGGGAGTCCGTTTCCTTACGCTTCCCTTTCGCCCTATGACGAGGGTTTGCGTCACTATCGGATTCCTCCGAATCATCGTCCAAGTACTCTCCGAATTCCTCAGGCTGTTGGAGTGAACGTAAGCGTTCATCCAACTCAGCTTGGAATTCTTTTTGACGTGCTTCCGCCCACGCTTTAACTTCATCGAGTGTTTGGCGGGGGAGCCTCGTTCTTTGTCTCTCTAACTGGGTATCGGTGAATCCTAGTGAGAGATTATTTACTGCACTTGCCCCAGCTTGGGTAACTGGGGTAGTGTCCGTAAAAACTGTGTAGTCGCCGGTATTCCCCCCAGTAGATGGGGTTGTGGTTACCCGAGTTTCTTTAACCATCTTTCCAGAAGTTTGAAAAAACTGAAAAGAAATGAAGTTCTAGCTTTTATGCACGGATGGCGCCAATGAAGAAACACTAAATGACCCCGGGCAGATTACGGATAATCTGGGGGTTAAATAGATGTTTCCCACGAGGGGTTAGACCCGGCAAAGATGGTTCTTCTGATAACCTGCAAAACAGACACCGTGAGCTCGTCACTGAGGAGGGGGGGGGTACCTTTTTGTGACCACCCTCCGGCGTGAGAATCAGACTAGATTGCTCTTGAATATAAGTGTATATTAAGAGATTGCTAGAGCAGATATCAGGTATAAGATATAAGATACAAGATAAGATGAGATGATCATACCATTTGGGGTATTTATAGCCGAAGGTAGGTTTCCAAGAAGGTGTAGCCGGCTGAATAGTATTCCTGTTCTACCAACTGTGGCCTACGCACGTGCCATGCTGGTAGTTGGTGGGTAGACAGCGGCTGACAGTGACCAGGCCTGCTGTGTACTATTCCTTTTCCACCAACTGCAGGCTATGCACGTGGTATGACAGGAGTTGGTGAGTAGGCAGCGGCTAATAGTGACATATAGTACAAGAGCATGCTGCTCGCCATACTGTTGTCAATGAGCTGTCGTATCTCTGGTCAGATCTTTTGCCCATACCTCGTCAGGTACAGTACAAAAGATCCTCCAGTATCGTACGGACTGGCTCATTTGGGCGGGAGTATTCCCCCTCCCGCCTTTGTGTGGGATTGTTCCCGGCTTTGCTCATTCCTTCTTCAGGTGACTACTGAATTATTGAGAGCTAAGTGCCTTGTGCGTGTAGCCTTGCTGCGCGGGTGGCCTTCCCTGATTGCTTGTATCCACAGCTGCGGGAACAGGCGGAGTACTTCACCATTGGGAGGCATTTCCTGCGGGAACAGCTTGCGTACTGCGTAAGGACGTCACGTCTCTGAGCATGGTGGGTCCTGCGGATCCAGTTGGTTTCTGCGCAGACGTCTCTCTTCAAGGTGAGTCCTGCGGGTCCAACTGGGCTCTGCTGGGACCTACCTCTTCAGGAAGGGAATCTCGCAAACAACAACAACTTTATATGTATTTCTCCATCCTTAACTATAACGTCAAACCTGGATGACAAATTTGCCATCATTACACAGGGCATATACTTTGCCATTGTAAGATGTTAGGCATTTTAAGAAGCCATCATAATGGCCAATTATTCCCTTGAGCTGCCTATTGTATGGCATATTTGTCCATCTTAACCTGTTTCCCTTTAAACCTAGCTGACAAAAAACAAATGTCGGTTTTCCCGTTATCGTCAACAGAACAACAGAAAGGGGATCATCGGGAGGGGATGACAAACAACATTGTCCAATAGTTTCGGATTTGTTCAAAATCAAGGGAGGGAGATTTATGATCTTTGCAGTCACTGGGTTCCAAACAGACCACATGTTTTTGGAGAGAATCACCCAACCATGTGAATACCCTCTAATAAGTCTCCCAATTAGCTTAGGCATTCGACATCGATAATGAGGCAGCTGGTCGTGTATGGTGTAAAAAGTCTGGTCTCCAGTGCCATCCGGGTTCTGAGCAACTAACCATGGGTACTTTGCAGATAGGGAAGGCGATTACCACAAGCGATCAGCTTCTGCTCCATCTGATAAAAGCTTAAACTTATTTAGTTCAACATATATATAAACTACTATATTTCAACATAACATGTGGCATGCTATTTCAGTTCTGAACCATGACTAGCTTCAACTAAGTATTTAGCAAGAGCTGTTATAAAAAAAATCAAAAAAATAAAATAAAATATATATTCTAATCCCCCCAAAACTGGCTGAAGTTAGTAAATTAATAGATGCCATGAATGAACCATGATCTTGAAAAATAATTGTCATATTATGAAAAACATAAAAATCTGACCAGTATATATTGAGAAATAAAAACCGATCTTGGCGAAAAAGGTAGGAGCTTTGGTTAAAAGTCAGGATCATTATAATGTGAGTGAAGTTCTTTACCTGAGGACAATAGAACTTGTTGATGATTTTGAGAAAAGAAAAGATTCAATTGTTACTTAAGAAAACTGTGTAATTAATTGCTTCACAGCTTCAAGGTTGTAGCTTTGGTTAAAAATCAGTAACTTTATAATGGTTTTGAGTTTTGATAGACAAATATTACTTTTACTTTTCAACAACTATTATATGTTTTTACCGAAAGGTAACCCTCTAACGATATAACAAATCCCCCGAATGGTATGAACAACGAACATGTTATAAATATCCGATCCTAATATATATATAGATGAAAAATAACATTAACTTCAAGCATCATAAGCGTACAGAACAATTAGTTAAAATTTAAAAACTCAAAATCCTCAACTTTGAACATATTTTGATTTTGATTTGTGTAAAAAGGGTATTGTTTCAGGCCTAAACCTTTTTTTATTAAAAAAAATAATAATTCAAAACTTAAGCCTTCCTTCCATCTATCCGTAAAAATCAAACTATTTTCACTCAATAATAATAATAATAAACAAATTAACGTATAGGTTAAACTAGACACAAAAATATACATGAATGAAAGCAAGCATATTTACCTGTGTTGTGTAGGCGGTGATCGGTGTGGTTGACGATGGCGAAGGTTAATGTTATGTGTGAAAGAGCCGATCAAGAACGTAATATTTTATTTTTATTGTTGCCTTTCTCGATCTCTTCCCTATAAATAGTTTGATTTGTTAGAAATTATAAACATATCTAATCTATTATTACTGTACTAATATACATACAATTATTCTATTTTATTTTAGAAACAAATATAAAAAAAGATTCTTAGTCGGTGCTCCACAAATTATATATAAATTTTAATCTAACTAATCTTTAATCCCTACCACACTGTCCGACTAGCGTCTAGCGAGTTTTACAACATTTTTCATATCAAACACTAGGTTAAAACCATGGACTCAATATGTATACAAATGTTGAGTCTTGTCGTCCCTAGGGGTGCAAACGAGCAGAGCTGCTCGCGAGCTACTCGAGATCGGCTCGTTAAAAAGCTTGATCGAGCCCGAGCTCGAGCCTAAAAGTAAGCTCGCTTAATAAACGAGCCCGAGCTTCACTTATCGAGCTCGAGCCGGCTCGCGAGCCTAAACGAGTCTGTCATTTATATAATTTTTCAAAATATATATTTAATAATTGTTAATTAATATATATAATGTTATGAAAAATAAATAATAATAACTAAATAATATATACTATTTTATACATAAAATTTTTATAGAAAAAAATATATAAAAATAATAATAATTATATAAAAAAATAATTAATAAATTGTAAACGAGCCAAGCCCGAGCCGAGATTGAAAATCTACTCACGAGCCGAGCTCGAGCCTTGAAAATAGAGCTCAAAACTAGCCGAGCTCGGGCTCTGTGTAAGTTAAACGAGCCGAGCTCAGGCTCGGCTCGGCTTGCTTGCACCCCTAGTCGTCGCCCACACTTATGGGTCGGGCCTCGCACCTAAAGGTAAAACAACATGTAAAAAAAACCATAAAATTTTGTGCACAAGACTTAAAACTTCATACAGAGTTTAAAAAAAACTTGATTTTTAAAAGATACATCCTTTTTTTAACAACTAAAGAAGATTATATATAAAGGATGATGGTTAGAAAAAGCTACTTGACAGAGACCGATTTGAGATGGTCAATCTCCTGATACACCCGTAGAGTGAGTTAGGCTCCACGAACAAAAAAGAAAAATAGAAACCAAACTTGAGACAATTTTATAATTATTTTTCTTATTTTTTTTCTCAAACAAATATTACTATATAGAGGAAAACCAAATACATAATAATGGGAAAAAATAAACAATTAGAAACCTGATTATAATACAATAAGAAAACTAAATAAAAGATAAACTTAATTAATATATTAAACTTAACTAATATTTATGATCGTATCACTAACCAAACATCAAAACACCAAAATTACATAAAAAGAAGTGGGTTTTGTAGTCACTTGGTTCAATGAAGGTTAACCTTTTTATTTCTAGCAACAATTCAAAGAAATGAGAAATGTAAGATGGTATCAAATTTAAACTCCGTCTTTAAATCGTTGGCTTTATAAATTGCTTCATTTCTATCTTTCCAAATGGTGCATATGATTCCTTCGACAACTTGTTTCTTTTTCTTTGAAAGGTGACACTGATCAAGCCAATAGTTGAACTCTTTAGGCTCCATGATATCCGGCCCTTATATTGAAGCCAAACAATAATCAATCTTCATGTCTTTGAAGCCACATATCAGAAGGAGAAAATGTGATGCGTTGTTTCGTTTTCACTCGAGCAAAAAAGGGCACATGACGAAAGAAATATCTATTCCCTTATCGGAAAGATTCACCCGAGTAGATAACCTATCAAGAAAAAGCTTCCAAAAAAAAAATAATAACTTCATAGCCGATATAGGTACCTAGTTATTAACATTTAGGAAATTGGTACACTTGACAATACGACTCCAAATCATGTTTCCTTTGCAACCGAATGCTTATCAAAAACGTTATCACTATTGTTGTGAATGGACTAAATGACTTTTGACCCATATCGAATTTTGACATTTAATAAATCTCCATCTCTATTTAAGGAGTAAGGCCAAGTTAACCCATATAGACTACCCAAACTCAGGCCACCTTTAGACTTATAAGATAACACCAAGTCACATTTGACCAATTGCATTTTCCGTTTATTTTCAGTCGCCCCCCTTAGAAAACTTAAATCTTAACCCTTCAAGCACCGCATCAACCTTCTTAGAAAGCCAAAACAAGAGAAATATAATAAGTAGGTACGTAACAAACCTAAAACCGATGTAAGCATAGTAGTTCTTCCCCCAACCGATAGCAAATTCGTCTTCCAAGTTTATAACTTGAACTTTGAAAGATAATAAAGGAATAACAATACTATCATTGTGTTATGCAATTTAGAAAAGAAGATACTATCATTGTGTTAAAAATGAACCTTTTTATAGTATAACTAGCTTTTAGCCCGTTGTTACGCGGGTTACTTTTAGTTTTCTTAATAATTGTTTTTTTAATTATTGTTTATATATATTTTTAATGTATGATGTGTTTAGGTATTAAACATAAAGGTTACATGAACTTATAAAATATGTTATATTTATTAGTTGTGGTTATAGTATAATTTGTTTTGTTTTTTTGCTTATATCACAAATGGGTCTCATTGGTCTAGTAGTTAACCCAACATTTTGTTATTTAAGATGCGAATTTCCGTCTTAATATACATGGATGCATAAAAAAATTTATGTGGTTTGTGTTATTTTCGTTTGTATTGAGTTGTTACGGTTCGTTGGTGATGTAGAACGTATATGTTGTTTAATGGATCGCCAAAAATGGACTTTCATGTGTCTGTCAATTAATGTAGTCCAACACTTTGTTTTTTGTTGTTTAAAATATGCATTTTGTGCTTGACAGTGAATTGAACTTTTAATAAATTGATGTATTTGAATTTCTATAGGCCAGTTCTAGTTCAACGTATATATAAAAATGTGTACGTCATGTGTTATCATTTCATTTTTGGGTGAAATTAATTTATTATATTTTTTCTAGTATGATGTTTAGTTTGTGATTTCTTATTATTTTGTATGTATTTGTTGTATTTATAGATTTTGTAGTATAGTTATTGTTGTGTTAAAAGAACATTTAATTTGTTAATTAGTTTTTATTCTTATCATATATAATAGAAGCTATATTAGTTTTTGAATTATATTAACGAAATTTTTTTGATCATATGTGAAAACTAAGTTTTTAAAAATTTATTTTTTATTAATAATGTAAATGTTATTAATATTTTATACATAAACTTTTATATATGAAGTTTTGTAGATTTATTTCTTTTTTTATATTTTAAAATGGGTAATAATTGAAAGCCGTCAGTTGAAAGTGACGCTATAATGATAATAAACAGTCTTGAGAAACTCTTTTCTCGCCTTCTTTATCAAATCTTACGCTTCATCTAACAATTAGAAACCCTAAGTTAATATTACCCTTAAGTAGGACGAATTTTGTTGTTAAGTAGAAGTTTTGTAGGTTGTTGAAGGAATATATGTTTATTCTTAGTTTATTTAATCAAACATCGTGTCAATAACAACTTACAACCGCTTTTAAAATAATATATTTGTTTTAAATAATCTCAACTATCACCTTTTGGCCACCGCCGATCATAACTCACGAAATGACTAATCTCAACTATCACCTTTTGGCCACCGCCGATCATAACTAACGAAATAACTAATGAAGTTATATATGTTGTAAGCCATTTAGTTATGGTCAAAAAACAAGGCTTTTTTTAAATATTTTTTTTGGGTAAAGGGCATTTGCCCGGCAAACTAAAAACAACTATATAAACTTTTACAACATAACCTGTAACGTTATCTTCAAAACACACTTTAAAGACCAAAAATATGACACAAGAAAAGCATTTTTCAAAACCCCAAACCTAATTGTCCTAGTCGGTATGGTGTCATTCTCTATTTTACAAACAAAACCTATCGAACTAAACTAAACTAAACTAAACATAACATGCAGTTCGTGACAATACCAATGGTACCCCCTCTAAAATTACACATCAAAAGGTGGGACCCCCAACACCAAGAGTAAATCCCAAAAAGTAAGTTCTAGTCAGCATAAAATTTGTGTATCCAGATGACACCGTCCGCCATACCCAAATTGAGAGCCTTCATAATTTGTAGGGATGTTCATGGTTCGGTTTGAAACCGTGAAACCGCTCAAACCGGCCATACCGTTCGGTTTCATGGTTGGTTTTTTTTAAGTTTCTGTCGGTCGGTTTCAAAAATTTCAAACCGTAACGAACGGTTTGGTTTACGGTTTATACCGAAAACCAACCGTATAAAACCGGACCGTATTGTATACTTTAATTATGTTTAATTTCTTAAAATATCTTAGATTATATGAATATATTTGTTAAATTAGAACTAGTAATGTATATAATATATATTAACTGCAGATTTGCAATGAATTAGAAAATGTGTTAAGTCAAACCGTTAACTTTTTAATATATTTTGGCATATTAAAGTTTGTTCACATGATTATTTTAATTTTTGTTTCGAACAACTTGTGTTTAAAATTAGACCGTGAACATATCGTGTTTAAACATGTTTGATATTTTCAAATTATTGACAACTTTACTATAAATATATCATACCATATGTCGAACAATTTGTATAAAAACCCGAAAGGCCCAAACCGTTAAACCAAACCGGAACCAAACCGTTAGTAACGGTTTGGTTCGGTTTGGTTTAAATGTTCTACGGTTTGGTTACGGTTTGCAAAAAACTAAAAACCGTTACAAACGGTTTGGTTCACGATTTGATCCTAAAACCGCGAAAACCGGACCGTGAACACCCCTAATGATTTGTAGTGTCTTTCTCAAACCCAAAATGGGCCTTTAGATTCGTTACTTCACTTGGATGGGCCATCTCCACTATCTCATTATTAATTGTTCCAAACAATAATATTTCTTCGTCCATTCGAAAGTGTCCACATTTCCTTTTTAGTTTGTCCCATGTACAAATGTCCACTTTTAAACTTTATAAATTAATTTTTCCAAATTTACCTTTAAAACTGTAATCATTCAGCTTTCTTAAATTTTGTCTTTTTATATATGTCAATGGCATTAAAGTCATCTGTTAAGAAAAAAGTACAATAATTCAAATTTTCTTAAATTTTGTGTTTTTCAAACCATAACACTTGTAGAGAGACAGAGTTAGTAGACAATAAAACCCAATATGCATCTGACATTTTTGCCGTTCAAAGGATACGAAATGGGCCTCACCAAGAAAGACCACTTTGAGCCCAACGCAAAGCAACTATGTGACAACAAATTGGCTCATCCTATACATAACACCCAAGGGCCAACGAAAAATAAAGAGTTAATTGCCCGTTTGCCCCCTGTGGTTTGTCAAACTAGCACGTTTGCCCCCAGTGGTTCCGAAATAGCACCATTGCCCCCTGAGGTTGTTTTTTTAGTACCCCGGGTGCCCCCAAACATGAACGTCCGTTAGTTTTCACCGTTTGGTGTCAGAAAGTTTAGGGTATTTTCGTCTTTTCACCGTTTATTATTATTATTATTATTATTATTATTATTATTATTATCCCTGCAACACTCTCCATGAACCAAACCCCCAAATGGTAACCTGCTGCATCATCAATTCAAACCACCAGCCATGGAACTCAATTCACCAAACCCTAATCCACATCCCAAATTGCAAAACCCAATTCACATCAAAGGCGGAGCCATACCCACCCGATCCAAACCCATCGACAAAAAAAAGAAGAAAAAACACAACAACAAATCATCATCTGGTTATCCAAACGCCGAAGAAATCCTCACCGGAGACGCCGCCACTGCTGCGGCAGAAGAAGGTTCCTCCGCCGTTGGAGGAGACGCTGCTGATATTTACACGATTGACGCTGCGAAGAAAATGAAGTACGATGACTTGTTTCCTGTGGAGGCTAAGAAGTTCGGGTATGATCCCAAAGCCAAAGTGAAGTCCGTTGAAACTGCGCTTGATGACCGGGTTAAGAAGAAGGCCGATCGCTATTGCAAATAAATAGACTCAAGGTGCATACATCTATATCTATGCTCCTTGATTCATTTCATGTTAATTGATATTGTTTGGTTCACTGGAGAGTGTTGCAGGGATAATAATAATAATAATAATAATAATAATAATAATAATAATAATAAACGGTGAAAAGACGAAAATACCCTAAACTTTCTGACACCAAACGGTGAAAACTAACGGACGTTCATGTTTGGGGGCACCCGGGGTACTAAAAAAACAACCTCAGGGGGCAATGGTGCTATTTCGGAACCACTGGGGGCAAACGTGCTAGTTTGACAAACCACAGGGGGCAAACGGGCAATTAACTCAAAAATAAATTTGGGATAACAAGTCAACAAATATACAAAATAATAAACCTCTCAAACCAAGTCTTCTGTCCACAATAATTAGGGAGTGCTTTTCTTTTTTGCTTTATGTAGGGCTAAAATGTCCAAAATGCTCCTCCAAAAGCAATGCTTTTGGAGGGGCATTTTGGACATTTTGCCCCTCCAAAAAGCAAAAAACAAAAAATAAAAGCACTCCCAAACATGCCCTTAGAGTCTTCAAGCACAGCTCCATTAACATGATGCTTCCAGATCTTTAAATCCCACACATTTCATACTAGTGATTGGGAAGAGCTCGAAACATCATGAATGATAAATTCTATGGCATTGCATCCAAATAGCAAGACTTATAAGCAGGAATTTAGCTTGACACACCCTATGATTATGAATTATGATCAACAGGGTATAATTTAGATGGGCATCATCAGTACTTGTACCAACCCGGTTGAAATCCCACCACTTTTTATATAAAAAGTTTTAAATATGTAACATTTAATGGACAAATTTAAATCTTTGAAGCTCAGAGCACCTGTGACGCGGGCTATCTAGTATCCTTTCGACCCACATTGCTTTAGGCGGACAAGAGGAGAAGGACGACTCGACGTTGTGGCTCGGGAGTCTAGGTCAGAAGTCCCCTATTTTAAACGGCGTCTGGACGAAAAAAGTGGGCCCCTCAAACAACTATCTTGCTATTTAAAGAGAGGAACATATTATGTTTAGAGCAATCGTAAAGTTTGGTATTTTAAAAAATATTATAAATTAATACACTTTAAATTTAATCCTACACTCACCCTCATTCATTCCATTTCATTCTAACCCTTTTACTTCAAAACTCAACCTACACACCTTCATCTCGAACCACTTCATCTATATTATATAGAAAAACACACGCTTTGATATCTAAAAAATAAAATGTAAAAAATAACGAATGATGACACTCCGTTTCAACAACTATTAAAAGATGTCATTCCAACTAGAACTCAAGTCAACTCATCCCGACATAATATTTTTGTCCGGATCCGGTTCGTTTGTTAAACGGAACGAACATAAACAAACTTCCCACCGAACGGACAGTCGGACGTTCGCACGGACTTCCGGTTCACTTACAGCCCTAATTACATGTACTTGCGAATAAAAAAAATAAAATAACTGGGATAACGTATTCCGAGTCTGACTTCCATACAATAATAATACATTATATAAAAATCTGATATTTTAAAAATAAAGAAAACTATTGTGTTTCATACTAGGTTAGGTTCGGTTCGGTACTTCGGTTAGAGTTGTTTTTCAACAAATAATTGTAATAGAACCGGTTTTGTTGGCTGTCCTATTTATAAAAGTGAACTATCGTGTTTTAGTAGCGATTTGCTTATTATCTTCGGTTAAATAAAAAATGTAATCAACCATGCCCTGGTCAACAATGATAATAACTACAATAATTGTTCATAATATGGTTAACAAGTTTATCTGTTTATAGAATCCAAGTAGGCATAAATAAATTAATCTTAAATATATATATAAACGAA